>NC_061862.1:140654806-140740161 GCF_907164915.1 Impatiens glandulifera | reverse complement strand
TTTCCACTTTCCATGCATTGAATGTGCTCCTACAGCAGCAATATCGTGCAAAAGGATTTGAGAAGTATTCAGAATTGATATCATGTCTATTATTGGTTGTACCGAATAATGAGGTTTTGATGAAAAATCATGAGGCCCGTCTAACTAGATCGACTCTATTCCCTGAAGTGAATATGACATCATATAATTATAGAAGGCAGCATTGTGGTCGTGGCCGCGGTCATTTTTCAGCTCATTCCCGTAGAAATGACCGTGGACGTGGTGGTGGTCATATGATAAAAAGGAAGAACAATAAAGAAATACATGATAATAAAAGAGATCAAATCAATAAGACTGTGGAGAACAAATGCTATCGTTGCAGTATGAATGGTCATTGGTCGCGTACCTATCGCACGCCAAAAGATTTTATCGATCTTTATGAAACATCTCTAAAAGGAAATGGGTCCATCGAGACCAACTTTGTTTTCAATGATGAAAAAATGATAATGGAGAACAACTTGGCTTTGACTTCCGGTAATGATAAAATAACTTTTGGTCTCGATGATTTCTCCCAGTTTGATGTAGCCGACTTTCTTGTCTTGCATGAAAATTAGAATGAGATCATTGGATATTTGTGTTTCTTTTATAATGTTTAATAAAATTATATATATATATTATTAATAATAATAATAAATAAAACTTATATTTTATTGAGACTATATTTAGTTTGATGTTGCGTTTGAATTATTATTATCAGTTCATGTATTCGTTTATTATTAATATTTATTTTATTTAACAAAAGAAAATGAAGATTCCTAAAAGCGAATACTTGATGAATGAAAAATGCAGTCGTCTCGTAGACAATGCATCAATACATACTATTTTGAAAAGCAAGAGATTTTTTACATCTTTGGTGATGAATGAGACATGCGTGGATACAATATCGGGTAGTTCAAAAATTATTGAAGGTTTCAGAAGAGAAAATATTATATTACCCAGAGAAACAAATATTTGTGTTAATAATACTTTATATTCGTCCAAGTCTCAAAGAAACTTGTTTAGTTTTAAAGATATCCACAGAAATGGATATCACATTGAGATTTCAAATGAAAGTAATAAAGAATATGTACTATCATGAGTATCATCTCGGGTAAAAAATGTTCTTATAAAAATTACCCGCAATGTCTTCTAGATTATATCTCACAAACATAAGTGTTGGCGAAGTACATGTGGTTACAAACCAGAAGTTTGTCAATCAAAATAATTTTATTACATGACATGATATATTGGGACATCATAGATCTATTATGATGCGAAGAATAATTAATCATTCATGTAGACATTCACTGAAAAACTAAAAGATTTTTCTACCCAATGAATTTTCTTGTGCTCCTTGTTCACAAGGGAAGTTAATAATAAGGTCATCACCATCTAAAATCAGGGTTGAACCCTTAAAATTTCTTGAAAGAATACAAGGTGATATATGTGGGCCTATACACCCATCATGTGGACCATTCAAATATTTTATGGTATTAATTGATGCATCAACAAGATGGTCACATGTGTGTTTATTATCAACAATTAATCAAGCATTTACAAGATTGCTTGCTCAAGTTATCAAATTACGAGCTCACTTCCCATACTATTTATTTAAATCTACTCGTTTTGATAATACTGGAGAATTTACCTCTCAAACTTTTAATAGTTATTGTATGTCAATTGGGATAAGTGTTGAACATCCAGTAGCACATGATCACACACAAAATGACCTTACAGAGTCATTGATAAAACGTCTTCAACTAATTACAAGACTGTTGCTTATGAAAATGAAACTTCAGATACAATCTTGGGGACATGCTATTTTACTTACAGCAGCATTAATTCGTATCAGACCTACACATTATAATGGGGTCTCCATTTTAGAAATGGTTTATGGTCAGGAACCAAATATTTCCCATCTAAGAATTTTTGGATGTGCGGTATATGTACCAGTTGCTCCACCACAACGCACAAATATGGGACCTCAAAGGAAATGGGGATATATGTCGGATATGAATCACCGTCTATAATTAAATATCTTGAGCCATTGACGAGTGACTCATGCATGGCACGATTTGCCAATTTTCATTTTTAATGAAATGATATTTCCAACATTGTAAGGTGAATATAAAAAGTTGGAAAAGGAAATAATTTGGCGTGAGTTATCATTAGCTCACTACGATCCTCGTACAAAGCAATCTGAACTTGAAGTTCAGAAAATCATTCACTTGCAAAATTTAGCAAATCAATTGCCCGATGCTTTTACTGATCCTAAAAAGGTTATGAAATCTTATATTCCAGCTACAAATGCTCCAATTAGGATTCATGTCCTGAAGGACAACCCACTACCGATAACGAGCCTAAAATGCAAGTGAAGCATGGTAGACCAGTCGGTTCCAAAGATAAAAATCCAAGAAAAAGAAAAGAAGTAATGACTCAAACTGAGGAAACAATTACTCTAGAATAGTATCCATTCATTGAAAAAATGATTCCAAAAAAATCATAGGTACTTAAAAATAAAGAGATCTCTATAAACTATGTTTTGATTGGAAAAAGATGGAATCGAGATCAAATCAACGTCGATGAAAATTTTGCATATGCTATAGCATGCGATATTGTTAAAGAAGATGAGGATCATTAAGCAGAGTCTGTAGAAGAATACAGACAGAGAAATGGTTGGCCAAACTGGAAAGATGCGATTGAAGCTGAATTAAAATTACTCGCAAATCATAAAGTTTTTGGACCTATCGTCCGTACCCCTGAAGGTATCAAACCGATCAGTTATAAATGGGTGTTTATAAGAAAAAGAAATTAGAAAAATGAAATTGTCAGATATAAGACACGACTTGTTGCCCAGGGATTCTCGTGGAGACCTAGTATTGATTATGAGGAAATATATTCTCCTATGGTGGTTGAACAACATTTAGATATCTGATAAGTTTATCAATACACAAGAAATTGCATATGAGATTAATGGATGTTGTTACGGCATATTTATATGGCTACCTGATAACAACATATACATGAAACTCCATAAAGGATTTAAAATGCCAGAAGCATTTAATTCAGATCATCGAGACCTTTACTTGGTTAAATTATGCAGATCTCTATATGGATTGAAACAATCTGGACGTATGTGGTATAAACGTCTTAGTAAATATTTATTAAAAAATGGATTTCAAAATGATACAATATGTTCATGTGTGTTTATTAAAGAGATCTAGATCACAATTTGTAATAATTGCAATTTATGTGGACAATTTGAATATTATTAGAACTATTGATGAACTATCTGAAATAGTTAGTTATCTTAAGAAAGAATTTGAGATGAAAGATCTGGGAAAAACAAAGTTATGTCTTGGCTTGCAAGTTGAGCATTTAGATAATTGAATTTTTGTCCATCAATCTACTTATATATCAAGAGTACTAAAAAGATTTTTTATGGATAAAGCGCATCCCCTGAGTAGTCCAATGACCGTGATATCGCTTGATGTAAATAAAGATCCATTTTGACCTCGTATGTGTAATGAAAAACTAATTGGTCCTGAAGTACCATATCTTAGTGCTATTGGAGCACTAATGTATCTAGCTACTCATACTAGATCTGATATATCAGTTGTAGTAAATTTATTAGCGAGATATAGTTCTTCACCGACAAGGAGACATTGGAATGGAGTTAAGCATATTTTCCGATACCTTCAAGGAACTATGGACATGAGATTATATTATCCAGATATATGTGAAGCCGAATTGATTGGGTACGTAGATGCAAGGTATTTATCTGATCCTCATAATGGTAGGTCTTAAACGGGTTACGTATGCACGTATGGTGGTACAACTATATCTTGGAGATAATCAATTACCGCCACATCTTCAAACCATTCCGAGATCCTCGCTATTCATGAGGCAAGTTGAGAATGTGTATGGTTGAGATTAATCATTCATCATATTTGAGAGTCACATGGCTTATCTGTAAACAAAAATTCTCCAACAATTTTATATGAGGATAATGCAGCTTGCATTGCACAATTAAAGGGAGGATATATTAAAGGCAATAAAACGAAATACATATCACCAAAATTATTTTTCACTCATGATCTCCAGAAGAAAGGTGATATTGATGTTCATCAAATTCGTTCATAAGATAATCTAGCAGATCTATTTATAAAAGCATTGCCTACTATGACATTTGAAAAACTACTATATAATATTGGCATGCGGAGACTCAAAAGTTTATAGTGATGTAAAAAAAAGGGATTTTACGTACTGTACTCTTTTTCCCTTAATCATGGTTTTATCCCAATAGGTTTTCCTGATAAGGTTTTTAATGAGGCAATATACCAATGTCATCAAGGAGAGTATTATAAATGCCATATAATTAATGTATTCCATTGTGTAAGACTCTTGGTTTTCATATGCCACCATTATGAAGACCTTTAATTTCTATGTATCTAGTCCCATAAATAGGACACATAGGAACATTGTAAAGGTATTCCTTTGATAAACAATAACACATTCTCTTGTTGTTATCTCTCTTGTTCATTATCTTATATGTTTATAACATGTTATTATTGCAGTTGTAAAATCAATATTGCAAAATATATTTTTTTAAGTGTTTAAATGTTTTTTTAGTTGTAATGTCTAAAAACGGTCGATATCTTAAAGTGTTTATTCGACTCGGTAGTTTTTACTTCATAAGTTATCTTCCTCTTGAATCCCGAGTGGGATGAAGAACCAAAATGATAGGCTAAACTATAGTCTAACTGAATGTCAATTTCAATAAATCTTGTGGATTACCTTCCTCTCGAACCTCATAAAATGAAATGAGATTATGACTTCCTCAAAAGTTGTCTCGTATAAAATGAGGTGAGGAACCGAAATAAGTTTTAATGATATCAATTAGACTACCTTTAACTTTTTAGAGTCGTCGCTCAATTTTCTTTTTAAGAAATCAGGAAAATAAAATATTGTGCGTTCTCAAATGCGAAAATAAGAGATTCTGGTAAGGTTTGGGGCATGGTTACACGTGAGAAAAGGCGGTAGCGCTATGTCTTTGGTTCCCATCAAACGATGGTCTTTATTATAAACTCTTGGCAATTTATACAAAATATTTCTTTTACCCTTTGTTTATTTAATTCACCATATACGTGTAGGTTATTGTCATGGTACAAGAAAATAAATAGGTAAAATTAAGATAAATACATGTAAGTGTAGATGAGATCTTAATAATACTTAGAAAAAAATGAGATAAAATCAAAGTTAGAAAATAAAGTAAAAATTCAAAACAAGACCTAAGATAATTACTTTCTATTTTTTATATTTTTGCTGGACATATTTATTGAATCATTTTACATATTTTTTAAAATTTTCTGAAATAAAAAGTTAAAAATGCATATAATACGAAAGGCAATTAAATCAAAAACCAAACAGGGCCTTATACAATAATTTTTATTTGATTTTCTGGTATATATAAATGAATATACGTACTCTACAAATGAGGATCAGTAATAAGAAAAGGATAGTTGGTGTGTAGCGGCACATATGTTCTTTTGCTTTTTTTCACCATCGAAGACCTTCATACTCAGTTGCCTACAAAGTTATTGCCATGTTTCTCATATAACAACAACAACGAGACCAAACCAAAACGAAATACACAAATGTGATTCTTCAAATGAGATTTTCAAACAGACACATAAATTATATTGATTATTGATTTGTCATTACAGCTTAATCTAATCATATTCATCAAAAACATCTAAAAACAAAGTTCACCCTATAATCTTCTCACAAACTATGTTACCATTCAAACCAAACATCCACAAACACGCATACATATTCTAAAGTACCTGTGGGCAGAATGAGAATAGAAATCACATACGCAGCAACTATGAATATGAATTTAGTTATCAAAATATTTCAAACTAGTCAAGTGTTTTTAATTCAAGAAGAATAGAACAAATAAATTAGCTAACAGTTTGCAACAAATAAATGTCATATCATTCAAACCTAGAAATACAATGCTATGTTTATTGAGATATAACATTGTAACAAGAATAAATCATCACCGATTGTTTTTCTACATCTTCATAGCAATGTTGAGAAACTTTGTCGATACCTAAAGTTTGCACTTACGTCCATAACATTTAGGGGCGGAGCCAGTAACAACTACACCCGAGGTGTGTCTGGAGACAATCCAGATCTTCTGCTACCGATTCCCGTGTTCCCCTGTTGCGGACCAATCAGATTGCAGCATTATTATTATAATAATAAATCAATCTGGGTAGGAGACGGAGGGAGAGAGATCCGGAATCCGGGTTTCATTACGGGTTCACACCAGACGTCGTTAACGGCAACGCCTGTTAACGCAAGCAAATAATATAATAATCATATGATACCCAGATAAGATATCTTCGCTCAGGGCACCGTGTCAGAGGGAAGGGTGAGATGCGATGGGAGCGAAGATTTCCACGTCCGTTGCTCTGACCCTCATGAAAATACACTTACACGTCTATGTGAAGACCAATTTTACATGGATTTTATATTTCCGTTTATTAAATATTAATTTAATGTATTAAAAATCACATGCAGCGATCTAATATTCGCTTCAATTAATTCATTCATATTTTTTATTTTATTTTTTTTATATTTTTTGCTGGTAGATGCTCAGGAGAGAAGACATATTCGCTGAAATTAATTTCAAAAAAAACCTCATGTAAACCCCCCAACCCACCCATGAGAAGACCGTTTGCCTGTCATGTGAATACACTTACCCGTGTATGTAAAGACCAAAATTACATGGATTTTATATTTCCGTTTATTAAATATTAATTTAATTTATTAAAAATGACATGAAGCAACCGAACAAATCTTCGCTTCAAGTACTTCACTAATTTTTTTTATTAATTTTATATTTCCGTTTATTAAATATTAATTCAATTAATTAAAAATGACATGCAGGAGACGAACAAATATTCGCTTTAATTACTTCACTCTCATTTTTTTATTTTTTTTACGAGGAGACGATTGAAAGCGAATATTTCTTCGTTTCATATATTTTTAGCCTGACATTCATGTAAAACCCCCTTCCCTCCCATGAGAGGACCGCTTCAATTATTTGATTTCCATATAGAATACCCATTCGCCCAGATTCAATGGAATGAATAGACGCTTTGTGAGAGAATATTTGTTCGCCTATACCATGTTCCATGTAAAATGGATTGAATAGTCGCTTCTCGAGAGAACACTTATTCGCCCCTGGTCAATGTGTCATGTGAAATGGAATGAATAGTCGCTTTTCGAGAGAAGACATGTTCGCCCCGATTCCATGAATATATATACACCCTAATATGATTATTTTATAATCATTTCCGCCCGATTCATCTCTCTCTCTTCCTGCCTCCTTTCACGGCGATTCGCAACTGACTACCCGTCGACCAAACCAGAAGCAACATCTTCACGTCTCCACAATGGTACGTATTCCTGAATAGTAACTTCTCATATTTAGGATTATGGAACTACTAAACTAGATTATGTTATGTGATGTCGTTGTCTCGTTAATCTTTAGGAAACCCTACTCTCAAAATGTCACCTTCAATGAAAATCCATCGTATTTAGGAAAACTTACCTAGTGTTAGGTTTTGGGATATTATTTCCATGAAACCCTAGTAAATACTAACAAAGACCGCTTTTTTTCATGCACGTGCAGGCAACCGCCACAACATCTGTCCAAAACTTTGGCAAAGACTGGATTTTATGCCCAAATCAATTAACAAGTGAAGAGATAGTACTATTTTTGACATATTTCCCTTTTTTTCCATATTGTTTAAGTTTTCATCCTGTTTATCTGCAATATTTATGATTGTTCTTAAACAGCACTTGATGCAACAATATGCTAACACATGTGGTGCCACGGTGACAATGAGGTGGCGAGACGATGTGACCCACGTCATAGCATCCACCGATGCTAATGGTGGATGCGGTCGCACTATCAAAGTATTGAAGGCAATATTGAACGGGAGTTGGGTCCTTAACATTGATTGTGAGACTCTGTTATTCTTAACCCTTTACTCTTAAGTCAATATTCATTTTCACATATATGAAACTAAAAATACCAATTGCTTTTGTACAGGGATAAAATCATCAATCAGATTTAACTGTTACGTGGACGAGGAACTGTACGAGGTGCAGCGAGATAATCATGGGACTGTGGGCGGTCCAAGAGCTGGCAGAATGCTGTATTTGAACAATGTAAGTTTTGTCTTATTCCTACTCCTCCTCCATATGATATTCAATTCTCCATGATTACTAAAAATGTTTTGTATTTTCTTTCAGCTGCCGAAACTGTTCGACAGTTACACCTTTATATTTGCAGGGAATTCATCCCGGCTAACAAACTGGATCTTATGGGGTTTGTAATTGCTGGAGGAGGTACAACTAAAGAAATGGAGAATCCATTTGTTGAGCCCGAGGATGACAAAACTATAGTTGTATACGACAAGTCTCGGCACGATGTTGATGAACTTGTTTGGGTATTTGAGGCAGTGAATCCTTTGACGACATATTTGGATGTATTTGGTGTTCCTCACACAAGCTTGCTAGAATCCATTGCTGCTTGTGATTTGCAGCCTTTGTTAAAAGTAATACACTAACAAACAAACGAAGAAATGTCCGTTCGATTTACTGATTAGATACTGTGTTATGAAGCGAACAACCGATCGATGGATCAATGTAAGGGGTTTACATGAACACATCAGTTGTTTTACATTATACGTTGAATTGATAATGACATCGAACTTGAAATCAAACAATCAAACATAACGACAATGATTCGATTTATGTAACTCCAGAATACACAAACTACATCATGTAAAATGTAGCTTCAGAATATAATCAAACATAACTTCAGAATATAATTAATACACAAAAACAATTCATAATCCGTTTACATAAGTACTGCAAAGATTAATCAACAAAATAGCGGTTCAAAAATACAAATGAAGCTTAGTCTGATTCATCAGAGGATGACTCGTCAATCGGTCCTGTCATCGACACGATCTCATGTTCGATGACGGGTGGAATGTACAGCTGAATGGCTTCGTTCACAGTAGTGATCCATCGACTGGGGAGTGAAACCGTAAAAGATTTTTCTATTATTGATGCGTACTCTAGGTAAAGATGGTGAGGAGTAAGCATCAACTCCTCCGGAGGATTGAGTGCATTCGAAGGGAGGGGATTCCGTAGGCCAAACTGTCTATATATGACAGTTGTGCAGTAGGAGGTAGTTCTCTCAAGGCCCAACACAATGATGAATGGAGAACCCCTCATCTCGTACATCATTACACTAAAGAGATACCACGGAACAATGAACCTAATTGGGTGAATATCCGAAATAGAATTCACCGGCACGATTCCATTGACCCTTTGCACTTGCAAATTAGCAAAGGAAGGGTAGGGAATTGAAGGACGGAGCAACCAATGCAACTTGTCTAACAACTAGAGGTAGAGAACCAAAGGTGATCCACGCCGGGAATAGTTATTTTCCTCTAGAACAATTTTGTTAAGACCAAGTAACGTCTCAGAAGGTACAAGGCTAGCCAGGTTTGGGGCGTTTCCCATCAGTGCAGGAACTACCTCCAGGATCCTATCCGAAGGCCGTCGTCCTGCAGCCGGACATAAAAAAAATGAGCCAGAACCACAAGCATGATCAGTTTGCTTTGTGTGTGGTTGATGGTCCTCTCAGCTCCCTGGACACGCCAAATGTACTCGTCTATGTTTGTCATATTGAGAAATTCATGTTGGAGGGTAAACAAAATAGCATCAAACATTGTACATCCATAGAAGCTGTGGCAAATTTCGAATGCTCCATGAGGATCTTGATTGACAGGCAAAATCAAGAGTGCAAGACTACCACACCTAAGGATTGAAGCAAAGTCCTCTATCGTCGGGCATATGCGCATTTCCCCAATAACAAAAGAACGAGAGTTCGTATTCCATCTGCTTTGCATGTGGACCATCAGTCCGTCGTGAACGTTTATTCGTAAAAGAGGTAGAATCTCATTTACATTATAGACACTAAAAGGGATAGGGTCATCGTTGATCAGACTTAAGTATCGCTTCAGCTGTTGATGCGATAAAACCAGCATGTCTGGGTCCATCTCTACATCCATCTTATGAGTTTTACACTAAATGACAGAAGGAAAGACACCGGTAGATAGAGATTTGGGAAGGAAAGAGTCAAAACAGAGAGAGAGGTGAGAGTGAGAGTGGAGTGTGAGAGTGAGAGTGAGGGTGTGAGAGTGATGATGTTTATCAGCATTAGTTGAAGTAATAAATGATTTTTCATTCTTGAATTCACATCAATACATAAGTCCGGTAGGGGCATTACATGTTGTGAAGATATCTTCGTATTATAATTTTGAGTTCATGTAGTTACGAATATATCTTCGTCTAGGAATTTAAAAACATATATTGAAGAAGATATCTTCGTCTCTGATTTTAAAAATATGGATTGCACCAACAAAAAACATAAGAAGATATCTTCGTTTAGGAATTTGAAAATTTATAGTTAAGAGGATATCTTCGTTTAGGAATTTGCAAACATATAGTGAAGAAGATATATTCGTCTCTGATTTTCAAAATATGGCTTGTACAAAAAAAAAACATAAGAAGATATTTTCGTTTAGGAATTTGAAAATATATAGTTAAGAATAGGGGCACAAGAAGACATAAGAAGATATTTTCATTTTATTTTTTGAAAACATATAGTTAAGAAGATATCTTCGTTTATGATTTTAGAAATATGGGCACAAGAAGACATAAGAATATATCTTCGTTTATAAACTTGAAAACATGTAGTTAAGAATATATCTTCGTTTAAGAATTTTAAAACATACAGTTACGAAAATAACCTCGTTTATGATTTTAAAAATATGGGTACAAGAAGACAAATCAAACATCAACACATTATAAGTTATAATTCCATATCAAACATCCATACATTAAAAATATGTCAATTGACCTGTGTAAACATAAGAATTACTGTAAAAGTATAATTCCGTATAACACATACAAATCTCTAATATCTTGATCTAATTGCAGTCTTTAACTTAAACCTATTGACATTGTGCTCAGACATAAGAATTCTGTATAAATATTTTATCCTCAATGTACTCAAAGCTTCTTCGGCCTTCAAAAGAACAAGAGAAAGTATAAGAACATTTAAAATTGTTAAATGTCATAGACTAACATATGGTATAACACTTACATTATTTTCGTTGATGTCAATAGCCCAACCCTTCAACGCTCCTCTATATGTTTCCATATGTCTCATTAAATATACACCACAGTTTTTCTTGTTTGTTTGGTCTTGCCAAGGCAGCTTTGGGGCCGTTATCCTGTATTTCTTAACCTTTGCAGCAATTCTTTGTATGCCTTGCATTTCCAAGAAAGTCGAAAAACTATCGACTTGTTTCCTCAAATGGACATACTTGTCCAAAATTTTCATTCTATGCGGACGACCGGAGTTGTCTAGTACATTGATTTGGGAGTCTTTAATATTCACACATACAAGAAAGAAATATCCGGAAATGACGACAGGTAGGAATATCTGTAAAAAGAACATAAACATATATTATTTTATTGCATTCTCGTTACTTGGAATTGAGGGATATGTACATACCAGGTCAGCGAAGATGAGGTCTTCTTTTGTGACATGGTAGTTTCTCATGTCTTCTTCAAGGGCTTGGCAAAATAAGAGAGAATCATGCTCCAGACTAACCTGCAAAATAAGGGTGAAGACTCAAAGCAAAATAACATGGTAGTTTCTCATGTCATGAACATTGAAGGATACATAGCACAAAACAAGAGAAGCACTTACATGTGAAATTGATGAAAAACAAATTATTCGTGGTTCATGCCTTGGCAACCTACGACATTTGAAGTGCACAATTATGGACCAAGCGTCCACCACTTCGCTCGCAATTTCTTGACCCAGTTTCATTGTTTGAAATAGACGACGGGTGATATTACCCGGTGAACCTTCGTACAGAACGTCACTGCAAAATAGATTCATTTAGAAGAACATAACTAACTAATTTCATATTTCAAATTTCTAAAATCATGCAAAGTAACTTACCTTGCAGGCAGGTCTTCAGCAAACACAAAATCGGCTAATCTTTTTTCCTTGTTGGTTATTTTGTGGTCCAACATATCCGCAACCTCTTTCATGTAAGGGGATCGAAGGTGCACAGGAATTTTTCAAGCCCGCACACTGTAAAGTGTCCCCAAGTGCCTCACTTGGAGGATCTTCCACACCTACACGAACCTCACCATCATTCACCACCTTCAAGTGTTTCATGAACCCTTCAGACTCTCTTAGGTTCAGGAAACCGGCCTCAAAAAAAGGCTTTGGATCGATGTTGCGTTTCTCCAACTCCCCTGATAGGTAATTAAGCTGTTGGGCTGTATCTTTAAAAGTTTGCAGGATTTTGGATGTCAACATCTGTACATTATGAAAAACAGATTTCATTAATCTTGAAAACAGAATAATATAGACAAATGTGAGTCAATTTCTTGTTTCCACATACCTCATTATCGTCTTCTTTTACTTCAACCGAGTCAACTGGATTCTCGGGTTGTTTAACTGCTAGGCGCTCCCTTGCCCGGCCCAGCCCAAAACCACCGGCACAAACTTCTAAGTTGGTAAACTCTAACACTGTGACGTCATCCCAACAAGAGATTATTGGAAATTTTCTTTCATAGGGCAGACGTTCACCTTCCACAAAAATACCATCTAGGTAGCAAATCTAGAGTAAAGGAATGGGAAACATGTTAGTAAATATTTGATATCTATAAATCATATACAAGAGAGGCACCATTACTTACCAATAAAAGGGTTATAGGTCCATCAAAATATGGATTTTTATCTTTACTTGCTTTTTCTTTCCAACTTCTTACACTGTCAACCAATCGTTGTAGTGTGAAGTGGCACCAGTTCAGTTCCTTTATGTTATCAACATCCATTAAGGATTTGAGAATTTTGAACCTGAAATGAATAAAATACATGTGTCAGTATTCACAAATACAATTAGATATATAATAGGTTTGAATACATGTTTACCTGGCTCGTGAATTTTGAACTGGACATAAAAAACTTGAGACAACAAAGACAACGAAGTCGATTTTGAAATCATTGTCTGCACTTGTGTTACTTAATATCTTGGGGATCATAGAAAGTGTTTCAGGAGCTTTTGAGTCTTCCCCGGTCCATCTGGTCTTCCAATCCCTCAAGAAATTAAAAAAATTAGGGTCCTTAGTCTTGTCCCCCCCAACGGACTCAACTACGTTCATTGCCCCTCTAGGGAGGTTCATCACGAGCTGTACGAGATCTTCATCGATAAGGATCTCCTCACCGTTGGCCAATACCAGAGAACTCTTATTCGTGTCAAAAGATTGGATTTCGTGTCTGGAAAAATGCGCCGGGCACTTGGAGACACCCATTGTAAGAAGAGAACCAAACCCGATTTGTTTCACAGCTTCCCTCTGTTCTACGCTCAATTTAGGAATCAGTTGAGCAAGGCCATGAGGTGATGATCTTGTTAGAAATGTCAGTTTACGTTTCTTCATGGTTTTGGTTTTTTAGGGAGATGGTGGTAACTCTTCATCGAATGGTGTAGTACACGGAGAAATATTAGTGGTTTCCAGGGGTGGTTCTGGTAACTCTTCATCGACTGGTGGAGTGGAGGTAGGAATAACATTGGGTTTTTTTTTAGGGGGAAAAGGTGGTGGTAAAATCTCATCAAAATGTGTAGTACCTGCAGAAATATCAGTAGCTTCGACAGCAACTGTGGAAACTGATTCAGCAGTCGATGACGACTTCGTATTCGTCTTCGTATTTCTCTTCCTCTTCCTTTCATATGTAACCAAGTTATTAAACCTCAAAGTCATTATTTTTGGTGGGATAGCATAAATCAGTATTCAACTAAATAAATGGAATAAACATGTATAAAATTAGTATAAAATATATAAACACAATAAGATTAACCTACCTCTCTGGTTTATTGCGGGGATTGACGTTGGATGCAGGATTGGGGACAGTTTCGTTTTCGTTTATGCTCCTACAAACTTGCAAGACGACCTCTCGGGAGTCGATGATATCCACTTCCATGTTGTTGCCTTGGTTCTCTGACATCTTCAGAAGAAATCCTTGTAGAATAAAAGAAATCTCTAGGGTTTCGACGTTGAGTGTTTGGATGATCGCCGGGAGATAGAGAGAGAAGAATATGAACAGTTGCTTATGAAAATGAAAATGATGGAGAGTGGGATTGTAGCGGGAAATTGAAATTATATCAACAAGTAATTGAAGCGAATACATATTCGTTCCATATCGTAACTTCGTAAAAAAATTCATAAAATAAATTAAAAATAAAAACTATTATTCGAAGCGAAGATTTATTCGCGGGATGTAAATGCACGGGTAAGTGAATTTACATGACAGGCAAGTGGTCTTCTCATGGGAGGGAAGGGGGTTTTACATGAACGTCAGGCTAAAAATAATTGAAACGAAGAAATCTTCGCTTTCAATCGTCTCCTCGAAAAAAAAAGTAGAATCGAGTAATTAAAGCGAATATTTGGTCGTTTCCTGCATGTCATTTTAAATTAATTGAATTAACACTTAATAAACGGAAATATAAAATTAATAAAAAAAAATAGTGAAGTGATTGAAGCGAAGATTTGTTCGTTTGCTGCATGTCATCTTTAATTAATGAATTAATATTTAATAAATGGAAATATAAAATCCATGTAATTTTGGTCTTTACATACATGGGTAAGTGTCTTTCCATGGCAGGCAGACGGTCTTCTCATGGGTGGGTTGGAGGGTTTACATGAGATTTTTATTAAAATTAATTTAAGCAAATATATCTTCGCTCCTGAGGGTCTCCATGCCAAAAAAAATAAATAAAAAAAAACAAAAAAAATTACAGCCAAGTAATTGAGGCGAAGATTTGTTCGGTTTCTGCATGTGATTTTTAATAAATTAAATAAATATTTAATAAACGGAAATATAAAATACCGGTCATTTTGGTCTTTACATAGACGGGTAAGTGTATTTACATGGTAGGCAAGCGGTCTTCTCATGGGTGGGTATGGGGGGTTTACATGAGGGTCCGGGCTCCTGGGCGTGGAAATCTTCGCTCCCATCGCTTCTCACCCTTCCCTTTGACACGGTGCCTTGAGCGAAGATATCTTATCCGGGTGCTATATGAATATTATATAATTTCCTGTCGTGAACAGGCGCTGCCGTTAACGGCGTCTTGTGTGAACCCGGAATGAAACCCGGATTCCGGATTCTACCTCCCTCCGTCTCCTACCTAGATTGATTTATTATTAAAATAATAATGCTGCAATCTGATTGGTCCGCCACAGGGGAACACGGCAACCGGTAGCAGAAGATCTCATCAGGTCTAGAGGGACTTATGTCCTTAGTACTATTATGTCATGCTTTTGTTGTTGTACTCAATGATCTTCATCATTTTTAATATATGTGAATCTTAAAAAAAAAAGTAAAAAGAGATATTTTAATAGTTTATTTAATAATTAATTAATATAATTAAAGAAAAATAATTAAATAATATTAAAATTCTTGAAATAATTCCAATCGATTAAGAACCTATCATCAAACATTAACTTAATAAACTTAATAAGTTTATGATAATAGAGATCACCAACTTTCATGAAACAATTTGATGACTTAAAGTATTACCAAATATAATAATAATTTTAATTTTGGTATGTTTGATAATCATTAAATTAGAATTAGTGTGTAATTTTTGTTTTAGCAGATAATTTAAGATTAAAAATTTAAATTTAAATTTAAATTATAATGAAATTCAAACAAATATAATTTTATGATTTTAAATTTTACTCTTCTTATTCTAAAATTATAATTTTAATATTTATTTTTTAATATATTTTCAAAATAAAATATCTTATTATTTTATCATTATAACATGATTAACATATTAAATCAATAAATATATATATATATATATATATATATATATATATATATATATATATATATATATATATATATATATATATATATATATATATATATATATAATTTAGGGAAGTTAAAATATTAAATCTATAACTTTCTTTTTATTTAATAAACTAACATTTTGATCAATATTTCTTTTAAAAAAAGTTTGAATTTTTTTTTTTTTTTTAATTTAAAATGTTAACATATAAAATCAATATTTTTTAAATTTAGAATATTAACATGTGAAACCGATTTTTTTTTCTTCTTATTAAAACCAAATTCTAGACAAAACTATTATATTAGGTTGCATCAAATTAATATTTTAATAATATAGATAATATATTCAAATTGTTTTTATTATATTCTTTTCAAATATAAGAATTAAATTATAATTTATCGTCATTTTTTATGGAGTAAATTTTTTTATTTTTATAATTTATTTATGTAGATGTTATTAATTATAGTTTACATGAGAAAAACAATCTAAACAAAATGAAACATAAGCTAACAATTAAATCATACAATCATACTACCTTGAAATAGACAAACACAAAATAGTTTATTCTTGATTTCTTGAGAGTGAAAATCTTATTTCCTGATAAATACTTTTAACCAATAAAATTAATTGGTTATTGCTTAGGGAATTTCAATTGGTTTTAAAAGGTTGGTATAGAAAATGTAATTAATAATTTATTAATATTAATTTTAACTTAAAATATGTAAATTGCTTTGTGGATAAAAAATGGATAAATATCAACTGATAATAAACTTTTTTTTAAAATATTTTTTTAACTTAAAATGTAATTAATAATTATTAATATTAATTTTTTTTAAAAATATTAAATTTAAATTATATTAATATTTATTTTGATATATCAATATATTTATTAATAATTAATTATAATATATATGATCATAATTATTAAGTAAGATAATAATAAATAATAAAAACAAAAATGTATGAGAATATATTTTAAATTTAAAAATATTATATAAATTAAATTTTTAATTTAATTAAAATTATAAATTATATTATATATATTATTAATAAGTTTAAATTTTTATATATGATAATTAATATATTTAAAATTTTAAAAGATAATTCCTCTTTTTATTCTCCTCTCCACTTATTAAGAATTTTATTTATTTTTAATTATTTATCTTTACAAATAATAATATTATTATATTTTTTTAAATATATATTTATATAAGTAGTTAGGCCTATATAATTTCGGGATATAGAGCACATGAAGTTGAAATTTAGAATTTTGGTATCTTTAATTATTAATTTTTTTAAATAATAAAATTAATAATTTATTATATTTTTTTATATGAATATATATAATTATTTTATGGTTTAAAGTTTTGGGTATAAGGTTTAGATTTATAATTTTTTATTTATGTATTATAATTAGTTTAGAATTTAGGGTATTTTTAATTATTAATATTTGCAAATGATAATGTTATTAATTTATAATCATTTTTATATGAATATATATTTATATAATTAATTTAAGGTATATGAAATATGATTTAAGGCCTGAGGTTTAGGTTTTTTTATATGTATATATGTATAATTAGTTTATGTTATATGATTTAGGTTTAAAATTTAGGGTATGAATATTTTTTTATAACTTTGCGTACTTTATTAATTTTTATAAATTTTGTTATATTATATTTTATTATTCAACAAATATTTGAATAGATTTTATTATTGTAAAAAAATTAAATATTCAAAAATCTATTCAATCAAATTAAATTTTTGTATAGTAATTTATTTGTAATTTTTTAGTTATTTTTAATTATTTTTCTGCGAAAATGAAAGAGAGAAAATATAGAAAAAAAGAAAATATAGATGAATAATGAATATTGTTCTTTTAATTTTTTTTCTAACTTATCTTTAGTGAAAAATAAATATTAATCAAATTTATTATATTAAAAAATAATTTTTTTTTAATAAATTTTAAGGTTAGGTAAGAATAAAAAAATACTAATAATAGGGTTAAAACTAAAATTTATGATTTAAAAATAATTAATAAATTAAAAAGAAATTAGAGAAAAGGGATAAAATTATAGTAATAATATATATTATAAATGTTCAATTAGATAGTTAGATAGTTTGTATGACTTTGTAAATGATGTTTATTAAATTTAAAATATAATTAATATTTATAATTATATAAATTTATTAATAATTAATTATATAAATTAGATATATATGATCATAATTATTAAATAATAATAATAATAATATTTAAAAAACTAAAATGTTATGGCAATATATTATAAATTTAAAAATATTATATAATTTAATATATTCTTTAATTAAAAAAATATATATAATTAAATTTAAAATATTTATATTTATTTAATAAATATAAATTTAAAATATTTTAAATTTAAAATATTTATATAAATTAATTTGATTTGTTCTTACCATTCTATAATTATAATTATAATATATATATTATTACCATTTTAAAAATAATTAATATTAAATATTTTTGAACTTAATAATTTATAATTATATATACATATTCAATAGTCATTAAGAATATATAAATTAAAATTTAATATATATATATATATTTGTAAAATTAAAAAAAATAAATAAACATTCAATAAAATGCTTATCCAAAATAATTAATTATCTTTCGATATCTCTCTTCTCAGTTACCCATACCATAACTTCTCACTTCAACCCCCTCTTCTCCCTCAATCTCTCTTTTCAAATTAACCTAATTCTGTCTTTAACATCTCTTCATCATTTGTTTTTGGTAAAATTCTCAAAAAATATAGGATTTTTCAATTAAGTTCTTTTATTCATATTTTTTTATAGGATTTTGTGATCATATTATTAATCACAAACCAACTACTTCATTTGCAACTTAACCAGGCTGGACAAAAGCTTGCCATAACTATCAACTCCGCGACAACTTCTTTGGCTCATCCTAGTTCCTTAATTAATTCTTTATTAAATGTTTCATCACTTTTTTTTGTGTGTGAAAAACGAAGTAGCGTCAATATAATAAAAGCCATAAAAAGGCAAAAGAGTTACATGAGTTCAAAGAAAATTAGAGTAAAAAGCCATAAAAAGGCAAAAGAATTACATGAGTTCAAAGGAAATCGAGTAAAAAAAACAAACTGAACGAGGTACAAAAAAGAGAGATAAAAGATGACAAATAAGAATTGAGAATTAAAGTGTAATGAAATTAATTAGTGGTTAGAGTGACTTTCTCGTAAGCGATGTTCCGGTTTTTACAAATTAACCAATTATTTTTGCTTGTGGGAATACGTCTCCACGTTCGGATGAGGGAGTTGTCGTCGGTGATAATATTATTCCAGACTGTATCCGCATTGTTGCGGACACCTGAGAAGGCTCTAGAGTTCCTCTCCATCCAAATATGATAAACAATGCTGGCGAAAAAACACTTGAAGGTATTGAAGCTGAAGTTGTTGTCCTTGGTCTTAATGATGGCGAGGTTCTTGATGTCGGTCCATTCGTTTGGGAAGGTGGGGAGACTCATTGATGCGGAGAATCTACGCCAAAGCAAGGAGGAAAAATGGAAGTTCCAAGGAGGTGTTCAATGGACTCCTCATTTCCCAAGAAAAGAAGGAAATTAGGATCCGGGATGCTCATGTAATTCTTTATCCGATCACGGGTATTGAGTCTCTCACGGAAGGCGAGACATAAAATGAATTGGTGTCTAAGGATCACTTTGGTAGACCACACTAAGTGGGACCATGGGAAAACGTCCCCATGATCACGAACATAGTCCCAAGCAGACCCTAAGTTGAACCTACCATTGTTCTCGACATTCCAAACACGAGAATCCTCATGGTTATTTAGATGATAGGATGAAAGTGCGTTAATAATTCTCGCACCTTCTGGAATAGTCCTTAAAAGGCTGTTCCAATCGCCGTTTTGACTTGTTGAACTGTGGCCAATTGACATTCTCTCCTGATTTGAGTGATGGAGAAGACACGGTTATGAAGGATGAGTCTGTTTTCGAACCAGGGGTCATGCCAGAACAGAGTGTCATTACCGTTTCCAATTTGAATGTTGTTCATCTTGCCCGCATTTTCTCTAAGCTTTAGAATATTTTTAAGGGACCACGCCATATCCATTTTGAACTTACATGTCCAGATGCTGATGTCTTTTCTGATGAACCTCGAGTGTACCCATCTGACCCAAAGCAAATCCTGTTCCTTTTCCAACGCCCAAAAGTGTCTGTAGGTGAGAGTTTTGTTCCAGGAGTCACTATCCTTGATGCTCATTCCGCCTTCGTTTTTGGGCTTGCATGTGTATGTCCATTTGATCTTTTTCCCACCACGCCCTTGAGTCCCCCAAATGAAATTCCTCATAATTTGATCCAATTCTTTCATGACTTTCTTCGGAAGGACGATCTGATGTGCGTAGTATTCGAAAATACCCATAACGACTCTAGTGACCAGCTCAATGCGACTTGCATAAGAAAGTCTTTTAGTAGTCCATCCCAGAATAACATTTTTTACCTTTTCAATTAGAGGTCGATAGTGCGAGATCTAAAGTTGTTTAGAGGAGAACGGGATGCGCAGGTATCTGAAGTTGTTTAGACGGGGAGCGATTCTTCTTCAATGCCCATGATTCCGAATATGCAGGATTTAGTTTTCGCCTTGACGCCGCCATAGAAAGCAAGGCTTTTTCTCTGATTAATTCTAATACCTGTAACACTGGAAAAAATGATGAGAGCCTCCTTGATAGTTCTAACAGAGTCAGTATCAGCATGCGCTAGGATGAAGAGATCGTCTGCTAAACAGATATGAGTAATAGATTCTTGCTTGCAATAAGGGTGGTGAGTGAAAGGGTACTTTAGGAGCATTTTAACAATTCACTCAAGACCTCCATAATAAGAACGAAAATGTAGGAGGAGAGATGATCCCCTTGTCTAACCCCATTTACCCTTTTGAAAAACCCATCATGGATACCGTTTACGCTCACAATGAAGTGGGGGGTCGAGACACACTGCATAATCTAGTCAATAAAGATACAAGGAAAATCAGAGGCGGTTAAGATATCGTGAATGATGCTCCAATTGATGGAGTCAAAAGCCTTTTGGATGTCCACCTTAAAAGACACACAGTGAGATGGACTTCCTACCGTAATCCTGAAGAAGACCCTACATGAGTAAGATATTATGGAAAATAGACCTGTCAAGGATGAAAGTTGATTGTGATTGAATAAGACTAATGAGTTTTGAGATAACTACTTTAAAACGTTTGACAATGATTTTTGAAATAATTTTATAAATGATATTACAGTAGAAAATAGGACGAAAATCTTAATCATTTTAAGGAATTTTTTTATTTTGTCACACAAACGGTTCTCTAATATGATAAATAAAAGGTTAACTGAGAAATAATTATTAATTAACTTAAACAACTAACTAATTAATAATAAAAGAAAAATAAAATAATTATTTATTTTTAAAAACAAATAATCTATTTAGTCATCATCTTATTTAATCCTAATTTAAAGGAATAAAAAATAACAAACTTAATTAAACTAATCTAACTTAATCTAATTAAATAAAAACAAATAAATAAATTAATTATCTAAAACAACCCATCTAATCTAATTAACAAAAAAAATATATTTAACTAATTTTTTAAAAACTTTATAAAAAATATAATGTTAACATATATATAATATATATTTTTTATTTTATAAATAATTAAGTTAATTAATTAAATAAAATCTTGAATATTAAAAATTTAATAATTTTATTAAGGATTATAACTTAGATAAATTAGTACCTTAACTTATTAAAATTTAAAATTAATTTTTTTTAAAAATTCAATTATTTCAAAAATAGTTATTTTATAAATTATAAAAATTGAGTGTAAAAAATGAATGTCTACCTAATAAATCTTAAAAAAAACAAAACACAAGACAATTACAATACCATTCAAGGCAAAAACCACACCAAATCTATCAACTTGCCAAAATAAATTTCTTGATTAAAACAAACATTAATCACTAACCACAACCCATCAAAAGAAAATTAGACAATCTTAATTACAATCAAATCAAGTCTGAGCCACAGATTTGGACGTCAGCACTGTTAAAGTTTCCTTTTTATAAAAACGTTAATCCTAAATCTATTTTTAAGAGGCCGTATTTTCTATCTTGTCCCCAAAGAATAAACAACACTTATTTGTCTTACTCATCTTAGATGGGATGGATATTGATTTTACTTGTTAGACTAGAGATGAAAAACATTTTATATTAACAACAGTTTTTAACCCCGAAATAAGATTAAATTTATATATTAAATGGCTTTTGGTATACAGTTATTAAAGTCTTGCAATTCAATCAATTATTTGTTAATGGTTAACATTGAACTCGAAATTGTAATAAAAAAATTATGCATGGTCAGTCTTTGTTGGAATTTTTAGGGTCACTTGTATAATAAATAATTGTACATATGTCATATTTAATATAAGCCAAAATAATGTGATGTGAAATTAAGTTTATGGCTTATGGATATATTTGTCATTAATATAAAGTGAGGATACCTAAGTGACATTTCTAATTTTATGAAGGGGCTAAATTAGAAATTGTCAAACCATAATAACTAACTTATTGTTGGTTATATGTAATGGTAATGGTCCCCATTTGAAGTAAGGTCAATTCTCCTTTGCGTCCCCATCAACAAAGAGAAAACACTATTGACTTACTCATCAAATGGAAGAACCATTCCACATAAAGAAAGTCTAAAGATAGAGAGATTAAAGACTGTTTCTATTACAAGTAAAGAGAAGATTCATGCAATTAATTAAAGTATGCTTCCGCCACATTCATATTTTAATTTCTCACACATTAAATTATGATTAATCAGGATAATAACAATTGGTATCAGAGCCATCCTAATTTAATTATGTGAGAAAATTATATTAATTATGTGAGAAAATTATATCGGTGGTATAGATATATATATGCATTAAATTTATATGCATGCAATTCATAATAAAAAAAGCATGTTATTAGGAATATATATATATATATATATTAATTTGGTATAAAGATATAAAGATTTATCGATTTATAAATATTTAGATTATCTGGTTTCTTTAAGTTTCTAGATCTATGGATATTTAGATTTGTTTTTTAAGTTTCTTTAAAGAGGAACGGTTATATATTAATTAAGATTGTATGATGTTATCATGAAGATTGATGCGAAGAGATATTTTAATTATCTCATAAGATTCCTCCTCGGTTTAGGGATATTTAGATTCTAAGGAATCAAAAATATATATATATGCATGAATTTATAGATAATTTCATGTTTTCTGATTATATATTTTTGATAATTTCAAACATAATATTATGTTATAGATAATTTCATATTTTCGGATTATATATATTGGTTTTGAGAATTTCAAACATGATATTAGAAATATATATTGATTTTGATAATTTCAATAAATAAATTAGGATGAGAATATTTATATATATATTTGAAAATTTTAATCGGATATATATACATAGATAGATTAATAGATTAAGGGATATTTGAATTTTACGATAATTAAGATGATAAAACCCCTAGAATATTTGAATTTTCTCTCTACGGAATATATATATATCGATAATAATTGTGTAAATAAATATATATATATATGTATAAAGATTTATGATATTATTTAATAATGTTTATTAAATTTATGGATAGTTAGATTATCGTTTAGATTTTCTTGTTAAAGGGTTTAGATTTTCTGTGAAAAGGAGAAATTCTCAGGTTAATTTTAAATTTTAGGTTGATATTTGTTGTTAAGGGATTAAATAAGATATAATATATATTATAAATTAGAGAGAATTAAGGAATAATTTGATTGTGAGGCATATATAATAAAATTTTAATTATATTTTTAGGATTAAAAGATTAAGATTAATGATTATTAATAAATCAATGAATAATTGGATTTCAGCCATAAATAGTTGAAATTTGGTTAAATAAATTTTGAAGATTTATACTTTTATTTTATTTATATAAAATATTACAAATTTCAAATTTGAAGAAGTAAGATTTGACTTAATGTATGATTTTATTTTTTATAATAAAATAAACTATATGTTTCTTTGGAAAATCATATATTATTGATTTGGGTTATACAATAATATAACATTTAAATTCAAATTAATGATATTATAGTTCATTATTTGGATTTTATTGATTGATTCAAATAATCACCAAAGTGATAATGTTTGTTGAAATTAATTCAAGACAATTTTGAATGGAAGTATTGTGTAATTCATGTGATTATATTATTTGGCCCAAAGGCTGATAATTAATTGACACATTAATACTTGTGATGGTAAATATGTAATAATTATAAAGTCTTATTTATGTGAATAATTAATCCATCCAAAGATAGATTGATTATTTGACATGTCTTATTATTATTGTTTGATCATTACACCAAAATACTATTAACAATTAATATTATTGTCCAAAGACTTGATATTAATGTATTAATGTTGCATTAAGTATTTTGAGATGGGATAAATCATTATTTGAATTTAGTTATTACTTAAGTTTATAATTGTGAGCAACTAATTTTTTGAATATCCTAAATAATTAAGGACTATAACTTTTATGATGTCAAGTTAAAGATAGCTTTTTCTTTTAGACGAGACTCTAATATTTTTATTTTTGAGGATATTGAGTTTGAGGGGAGAAAAATGATTTTGTCTTTAAAAAGGATTTAGATCAATAATTCTTATTGTGGAAGATTTGATTTATATCTTAAGTGTTTTTGACATAGATAAGTATTTTATTGATATTGATGATAATGTTAAAAAAATCAAGAGTAACAAGACAATATTGATCAAATTCATTCAGTACAAACTCAACAACCTCAAAATCAAGTGTCTTTATGACAATCCAGTTTAATTGAATTACTCTTTAAGGACAACTTATGGTACTCGTTGCATATTTTGATATATAGCTTTACCATAATATATGTTAAGGGGTTTTTCAATGGAGACATTGAAAAAGAATTTGGTGCAATGAGAAAACTTTGTGTCGAGAGACCAAATTAATATGGTTTGCAAATTAAAGAAATTCATCTATAGACTTAAAGAAACATCTCGTTAGTGATACCATAAATTTCACAAAATAACAATTCTCTCTTTTGATTTTGAGGTGAATTTAATTAATTATTTGTGTATCACAAGTTCAGTGGGAGTAAACGTCTATGTATAGTTTTTTATTATGGATTACATTTTGTTTGTCACAAATTTTGCTTGACATTAAGTAGCCAATACTTACAAGATATTTGAAAAGAACTAAGAATTAAATGCTCTCATATAGAAAGTCGGAAAGTCTTGAGATCATTAAGTATTCTGACTCGATATTACGGGATACCAAAATAGTATGAAATCTACTTCGGGTAATATTTTTCGCTGGCTGATTTTGTCGTTTCTTGAACAAGTGTCAAACAAACACTTATGACGTCATCCACTATTGCAGCGAAATTTATGACATGTTACTAGGCATCAAATTAAGTGATTTTGACATCAAGTTTATTTCATGAAAGAAATGATACAAAGTGGATAGATTTCTATAAAATATATATGTACAAACTCTATGGTTATGAACCTTTTGGCAATAGGTTTATCATCTAATGTCTTTAATGAGGATATTGCTCGTATGAGTACTGTCGTAGAGATCAACGATCTCTAACTTCAGTGGGAGTTTGTAATTTTGACATCTTCCAGTTTAATTATTTTATAGATATTTATAAAGTTTTTACTCTGATCAGAACTTAAATATTATTCAGTTTATTACACTTTGTATAATTATGTTTAAAATATGATCTCACTAAAGTTAAGTAGGACCAGTTGAAAATTGACATGAAAAGATCACCTTGCATGAAATTTTCATTCCTCACATTCATCATATGATTTGTCAATTAATTGTATTGATTTATGTGATCATTGTTGGGTCTAGTTGTGCTTAAATACAACGACGAGCTATTTGGTCCTATATTGATATGTTTAATTGATAAAATTGTTTATACAACATATGATTGAGATGACATAAAACTTCAGGCGCATTATGGTTGATACATTTATTTTTGTACATACGTGACCCAGTGAGAGATTGTTGGAATTTTTAGGGTCACTTGTATAATAAATAATTGTGCATATGTCATATTTAATATAAGCCAAAATAATGTGATCTAATGTGAAATTAAGTTTATGGCTTATGGGTGTATTTGTCATGAATATAAAGTGAGGATATCTAAGTGACATTTCTAATTTTATGAAGGGGCTAAATTAGAAATTGTCAAACCATAATAACTAACTTATTGTTGGTTATATGTAATGGTAATGGTCCCCATTTGAAGTAAGGTGAATTCTCCTTTGCGTCCCCATCAACAAAGAGAAAACACTATTGACTTACTCATCAAATGGAAGAACCATTCCACATAAAGAAAGTCTAAAGATAGAGGGATTAAAAACTGTTTCTATTACAAGGAAAGAGAAGATTCATACAATTAATTAAGGTAAGCTTCCGCAGTATTCAGATTTTAATTTGTCATACATTAAATTATGATAATTCTAACAGGTCAGTTTTTTTTTTTTTTTTCTAGTTGTTATATACGGCTTTGTTTAATTTGAAAGAAGGAAATCAATATAATCCTATATTATAATAATAAAAAAAGAAGAGCTTCCTTGCTAATGTACATGTCGTTATTATAATTAATGAAAAAGAACTTTGGCTGGTGTTGTCTTCAATTTCATATTTTCTTTAATTATCAATTAATCTTCAAACCAAGGTCTATTTACAATTTTAATTATTACTTGATGTATGACAATAAAATAAGATGACTAATATTTCTAGCTTAAAAGATATAACTAGTAGTAAATTTCAATTAATAAAATGACAAAGTATATCAGTTTTAACTGAAAGATCCTGTTACCGGCGGTATCCCATGTTCCTCTTTGGGAAGGGCAAAACAATTCTATGTAAAAATAAATAAATAATATTTTGACCGTTTTGCTTTTCGCCTCAAAGGAACATGATATCCCGTAATACATAATATGAATCCTTTATTTTCACAACTTGATTTTCAATGAGCTTCAAAACTTCGATAGCTTGACATGTGTCATTTAGTGTTTAGCTTTGGATTAGGGGATAACATAGACTATTTACTTTTCATCTTATAAAATTCGGTATTGTGCAGAGTCAGATCCTTCAAAATTTGTACAGACAGAAAATAGTTTTGATCTACTGAGTGGATCAAAAACAGGTTTCTCTAGGTATAGTGTAGTTAGGTGGGGAAAATGAAAAGAGTACAATTCATTAACAAATGGTGAATGGAGGGTTTTCATTGACTGAATCACCAAAATAGGCTCCAACAAATAGGAGGGGATGGGACTTCTCCTTGGACCATTCTTGATCATAAAATGTTGTAGATACTGTGACAACACATGTTTAAAAACATGTTTTAGAAATTGAAGATATGCCGATCTCTTAAATTTAATCCTGAATGAAAAATTTTTTGATCCGTCAAGGCGTAATAGCATCTCACGGATAAAGTTTGTGAAAAAGTTATGATTGGGGCATTTTTTCTCACTAAATCGAAAATTGGTTAGTGAATGCCAAATGTATTGGTACCGTTTGGACAACACGCAAGTCTTCACCATATATTTTGTATCGATAAACGAAAATATTTGATAAATAAGACTATCAGGCAATGCACTTAGCCGATCGACCCCTTCATTGTCAATTTCGCCTTTTGGTTTTTGTAAGAACCATTTTACATTTTTAATAAATAGATGAAGTTCAAGTCCTGCAAGTATAAGATCAGATCATAATGAGTTCTCAAACATCTATGATTTTTACCACATTTTTAAAGAAGATGTACATCACTAACCAATATAGTGGATGAAAACAAGGAAATCTTAAAATAACCTTTTGTTGCATAAGGATTTTGGACAACTAAAAGAAACAATTGGTGGTTAAGACTAAAGTACAAGCAGACATTTATCATTTAGTCAATCAAAATCAACAAGTTCGTATAGAAAGAAAGTCTAATTTTAAACAAATAATTATAAAACACCATACTTCACTTGGTGGTTGAATTGTTAAATGAAAATAATTTATGTAACTTCTACTTTGTCAAGAAATAATGGGTTACATATTTATACCAAATTAACTATCTGATATGGGTTCAAGTCAATTCAAATTAAAAAAAAAAGTAATAAATTGAAATAACATAATAATAATAATAATAAAAGAAAGAGTAAAGAATTTGGATTTAAGCTCATTGCAATCATAAGAAGTAGTAAGTCCTAACATTATAAAATTAAAAGCAAATAGACTAAAAATACTTAGCAACAAAATAATATACATTGATTGATCGTCTTAATAGATTTAATGCATTCTTGTCTCACATACAAACAAAAGAGAATTTAGATATTCAGTTGAGTTTCTATACATTTTCTATTTGGAGATACTTTTGATAACCGGATTTTTGTGCACAAAGATAAAACAAACTTTCAAACTAAAGAGAATTATTGATATTCTTACCAATCATTTCAAGTTTCTTAACCTCGCTCAAACTTTTTACTAGTCTCGAAAATGATTTAAATTTTCTATGACCAAATCATCAAATTATAATTTTTTTTTTTGTAATATATTGAACAAATTTAACAACAAAATAATGTATAGTCAAGGATATTTTAATCAACTTAATTCACTCTTGACTCACATAAAAAGTCAGATAAAGTAAAGAAGCATCTAGAAATTCAATTGAGTTTCTATACAATATCTATGTACACAGCAGACTTCATATAACCGAAAATAGGTGTATAAAGATGAAAAAAATCATTTGAAAGGAAACAAAACAGATTGATTAACATTCTTATAAATAAGCCAATAATTTTAAGTTTCTTACCTAATCATGGAAAAGAGTTCAATGATTTACAACCAAATCAAGTAAATAATGATCTTGAAGAAAGACTACAAAAAATTAGCAACAAAATAATGTGAAGTCAATGATCAATCTAATCAATTTAATGCATTCTTGCCTCACATAAAAGTATAGAGGGATCTAAAAATACAAATGAGTTTCTATACAATATTTACATGGACAGACTACAGATAACCTGATTTAGGTTTCTATATAGTTTTTATATGGAGACTAAGATAACTGAATTTAGGTGTACAAGATAGAACAAACATTTAAAAGGAAATAAAATAGAATGATTGATATCCTTATAATTGAACCAATAATTTCATGTTTCATATCTTCATTCAAATATATACTTGTCTAAGAAGGATGCAAATGATATACGACGTATCAAAGAACGATCTGAGTTTCTTTGTAAACCTCAATTTTTTTCCAGCAAAATTTTTGAATTCTCTAAGAAGAGTGACTTTTAACCAAAAAAAATTACTTCTAAGAGTAAACACGCTAATTGAGACCGATATATTTTGTATTTTTCTTTTAAGTAACAAAATATTAAAAATACTTAAAGGAACACTGTACTAACAAAGTTTCCTACCCTATCATTTTAAATATAAAATAAAACAATAAAAGAGCTTCTTTTTATTTTTTAAAGAATTTGTTTTTTCTATTTTGCTTAAAATCTACACCATGAATAATTATAAGTTAAAAAAAACAGCTCAAAGTATGATAGTTGGGTCCACGTTGGCTTGTATCGATTTATTATTTTTTTAACTTGGCCAATAATTTTAACCCTGAATATTTTTCAGCCTTTAACAAATTCCATTTAATTATCTTATATATGAGTTTAAAATTAATCTTAATGTCTTAGCTAAATTGTTTTAGATAAACTTATAAAAAGACAATACAAGTATGAAATTATTAATATCTTTTTAAATAATCAATGTTGAATTTGTTGTTCTCGGACAATTTACTTAACACTGAAAATACTTAGATACTTTAGTAAGCATAATTTGATAGGTTTTAAATAGCCAATAAATGAAGACTTAGTCTTCTACAACCAACGTAGTAGAAACTTACTGAAACATAACAAAATAATAGTACAACTACTTAACTCTTTATTAGTAGGAGATTATTTTAAAATCATACATAAATTAAAGACTAATTCAAACCTAATAATGCCTCTCCTAAACTGAAAGTAGTAACATTCAGTTTATCATTTTGTAAACTCTATAATTTTCTCTCAATCTGACGAAGACTTCTAGCCGTAACGGCTTGGTCAGAATATCTACAGTTTGATCATTATTTCCGTAGTGCACTAACTTGACAACTCCATTTTTTTTTATTAAAATCCCTCAAGAAATTAAACCCGGCATCAATATGTTTAATTCGACCATGAAGAACAAGATTCTAACCCAAACTCGTCAAGAATTCTTCTCATCCAGAAGCATTGACAAGCACAATAAGCTGTTGCAACAAATTCTGCTTTTGTCGTGGATAACGTTACAACAAGATGTTTCTTAGATGCTCAAGCTACAGCTTCTCCACTTAAAAGAAATGCATATCTTCTTGTAATCCTTCTATTGTCTATGTCTCCAATATAGTCACTATCCGTATAAACTATTAATTCTCCAACATCTCCCTTCTTGTTAAACAAATCCAATGATAATGTACCATTTAGATAACAGAACACTCTATTTACAGCTTGCATGTGTTGTTCTGTAAGGTCAACCATATATCTACTAAGTAAGCATACCATGTACATCAGGCGTCTGGTCTTGTGGACGTGATGTACATCAAACTCCCTATGAATTGCTTATATAGTGTTGGATCCACTTTGTTTCCTTCGTATTCCTTTGAGAGTCTTGAACCCGACACAATTGGATTCTTAATTGCTTTTCCATACTATAGATTGATTCTTTCCAGAGTTTCTCCAACATACTTCCTTTGATAAATAAAAATCCCTTCTGCATCTTGAACCACTTCAACCACTAAGAAATACTTCATTCTTCCCAAATCGATCATGTCGAATTCCTTTTTCATAGATGATTTGAACTTTTTAAACATAGACAAATCATTTCCCATAAAGATCAAATCATCCACGTATAGACTGACAATGAGGATTTTGTTACCTTCTTCATTTTTGACAAATAGAGTATGTTCGTATTCGCACCTTCGAAACCCTTCATTGGTGAAGTATAATTTGATTCAGCTATACCATGCGCAGGGAGCCTTCTTTACACCGTATAAAGCCTTTGTGAGTTTGTATACTTTATGCTCCTCTCCTCTTTTTATGTACCCTTGTGGTTACTCAACATATATATATATATCTTCAGATAGCTCACCATGGAGAAAGACGCTTGTGACATTCAACTGGCAGATACACCAACTTTTTTGAGCCTCCAATGCTAAGTCATGCGTATAGTGTCCCATCGTGCTACTGGAGCAAAATTGTAATCCACTCCTTGTTATTGTGCATATCCCCTTGCTACGAATCTAGCCTTAGGTTTATCTACTTCTCCTTACTCATTTAACTTCGTTTTCTAAACCCACTTCAGCCCGATTTTCTTTACTCCCTTATGCAAGTCCGTAAGAGACCACATTTTGTTTCTTTCTATTGAATCCAGTTCAGCCTCCATTGCTTTTATCCATTTGTCATCTCCCTTAGCTTCATCAAACGTGGTAGGATCTGCAAGATAAACAAACATTATTATATTGTTGATCTCTTCTTCTTCAAAAAGCACTTCCCCGGTTATGTAATCTTGTAAATAACTGGGTGGTCTTCGAGTCTTAGGGATTTCAGGGATCTTCTCTAGTGTTTCCGCTAAATCTTGTGGTATCTTCTCTGGTGTTTCAGCTACATCTTATGACAATTCACCTTTTTGGGAGTAATTCACCCTCATTATGCTCTGACTCACACACTTCTCAAAGCTCATCGTTTAATTTCTTCGAATGACTTTTCCCAATTCCAATATTTTTCTTCTTCAAACACAACATCACGACTTGTCACAACTTTCTCTATGACTAGATTGTACAATCGGTAACCCTTTGAATCATTGCTCACTCCGATTAGTACACATGTAATAATATTAGCATCTAGCTTCTTTCTTCTCTGATCTGGAACATGTACAGAACCAAACAACCAAACACTCTGAAAATAATCCATTGTTGGTTTTACTCCACTCCACATTTCTTCAGGTGTCTTTTCTTTAAGGACTGATGTTGGACTTCTGTTTAGGACGTGCACCGCCCATCTTGCTACTTCGGCCCATAAATTATTAGGGACTTCTTTGTCCTTTAGAATGCATCGCACCATGTACATTATGGTACACTTCTTACTCTTACCTACTCCGTTTTGTTGTGGTGTAAATGCGGTTGTGAGTTGTCTGCTTATCCCCGTCTTTTCAGAGAACATCTTGAACTCGTTAGATATAAACTCTCCTCCTCTATCAGTTCTCAAACAGACCAATACTTATCTGGTTTCTCTTTCAACTTGGTTCTTAAATTTTGTGAATAGACTTAACGTTTTAGATTTTCTTGATAAGAAATAGATTCAAACCTGTAGTCATCAATGAAAGTAAGGATGTATTTTTATCACTATTTGAGGCTGGAGATATCGGACCACAAAGATCTAAATGTATTAATTGCAATATCCTTGATGAGTGCCACAAGCTCTTATTTGGAATGGTTTTCCGATGTTGTTTTCCAAATAAACAAATGATGCAGACTGCATCTTCCTCTGTGTTCTTTAGATGCGGTATACCCTTCATACATTCTGATACTTTTGTGTTCTCAACCCCTTATAGTTGTGATGCATGTACCTGTTTTGATATTTATTTTATTTTTGATCTCTATGATCTTGAACAATCTGTTCGTTGTCATCTTTGACTCTATGATCAGGCCCAATTCAGGATGAAATAGCTTGAGGACTTCATGCTTCATCCGAACTTCGCATCCTTTCTCGATAAACTGTCCCATACTAAATAGATTGGTTTTCAAGTCAGGTACATGATAAACATCAGTGATTGTATATGATCTTCCATCCAATTGTAGGCTCATGTTCCTTTTCCTCATCTTAATTAGTAATTGTTCCCTAGCTTCACTGAATGACAAAAAAATTCGTCGAGTGCGGAGAACCTAGATTTTTTTCCACACATATAGTTTCTGCAACTTGAATATAAAAACCAAATTTGTCTATTTCTCATCTCCCGTGAGAGCTATTAGTAACGTATCATAAGCCATCAATAACATGTCACATTCTTTGTCATTTACCTTTACGTAATTAGCTTTTCCAGTAACGAGCTCTGTTAAGCATCAACTGAGAGACTATCGATGTCATTTAACTCCTCAATTGAGCAAACAATATAATTGAATTTCTTAGTTAGTGTGTGTAGAATTTTCTCCACATTCTTGACATCTTACATGTCATCTCCACAATTTATCAAGTCATTGGCCACCACCATCACTCTTGAGAAGTAATCTGAAACGGACTCTCCGTTCTTCATCTCAAGCAACTTAAAATTCCTCCGAACGTCTGTAGTTGAGCACGTTTCACTCTTGCATTTCCTTGCTACTTAGTCTTCATCGAATTTGTAGACAATCATTTTTCACCCCCTCAATTTTATAGTTTATGATTTTAATAAATCCGAGCCTATACAAGTTTCTTGAATTCATTCACGGGCTCATTGCACAATTTATTTTAAAGGCGATTATTTTTAGAACAATTGAGTTTTTAAAATAATTGATTTTGGATTCTTAATAAGTTAAGGTAGTAATTTGTCTATGTTACAACACTTAGGGAAGTTATTATACTTAGAATATTCAAAGTTTTATTTAATTAATTACCTTGGGTATTTATAAAAAAAATAAAAAAATAAAATTATTTTACAAAATATATATTAACGTTTTTATAAAATTTTGTTAGGTATATTATGTTTTTTTAATTAGATTAGTTGTTAGATTAGTTTGTTAGATTAGTTGTTAGATTGAGTTTTGCGATTTTATTTTTATAAGTTAGCATTTTCTTTTCATAATTAGATTTGTTTAGAAATAGGAATAATTAATAATAATAAAATTGCTTTCTTTAATTGTTTGTTCTAATTTTTTTTATAAGATAAAGGAAAATGGGTCAATCCAAGATTCTAACAGAATTTTACCGATAATCAAAAGAAAAGAATAATAAAAATGATTTACGGTCTCTTCTAGAAGTAAAAACATACTTCATTGTTTTAAAATGAGTCATATTATAAAATGAATAGTCGTTTATAAAATAAACAAAACAATGGTCATACTTCATTCATATAATTGTGAACACAATTGAAAATATCCCATATACCTATCATATCTTCTATTTCCTCAAACAAATTACTTTTTAATTCATGAACCACCTATCCATAAATGAGCGATAGCCCACCAAAAATTATTCCTAATTTTGAAAACGAAGACCGACCAAAAATATCCTCACAAAAATATCAATTATTTTGAACAAATCATCATTTTATGCACATTTCCAAAAGGCACCTAAGAATTCAGGGCTTCTCAAGTATAAAACCTCCAACTACAAATATCTCATACCAATTCATGATTCCATAACTGGAGTTTTGTCTTGATGAGAAAATGACACACCATCCAAAAGAACCAATTAAGTTTTAGAGGCCTTCTATTACTATTATTAATTCCAAGCCACAATCTTTCATATCATAAAGTAAACTCTGCATACTTTAGGATTTTAAACATGAAGCTAGAACTTTCAAAATCTAGAATAATAATCTCAGGGTGAAGGTACCATCGGATCGGTTAACAGTTCATATTAGCATCCCCCTAAGATCTTTAAACACAATCAATTATAAATTCAACTCCCAACAAGAACGGTTATTGCAGACGGATCCAATGGCAGATATCGGTGAATGCATGAACGAAGACATACCATTCGATTTATGTATATTAGGAAGACCACAGCCCTGGGGTCGCTCCACTCTAATCCATGCACCGTTCGTCGGACGGCTGACACAAATCGAAACCCTAATTGAATTGCCTATTTATGTCTCTCATATATATATATATATATATATATATATATATATATATATATATATATATATATATATATATATATATATATATATATATATATATATATATATATATTAATGTTTTCTTCTTTTTAACATAATACAAATATTAGAAGATTGTTGAATATTTTTAATTTTAATTTTAATTATTATAAAATTTTAATATTATTTAACATATAGATTTTTAGTTTAATTGATTGATTGGTTGATGTTATTATAAAATTTAATTTTATAAATATATCTTTTTATTTGAACTAGTAATAAGTACTAATTCTTTTAAAAAAATATTTTTTTTACAATTTTTTATATTATTCTCGTAATTAAATTTCTCAACTTGAACATTTTTTGGGTTTACCTTCTACAAATTAAAATAAAATGGTATCAAATGTGTTTATTGAGCTTTCTAGAGGAAGTGGGAGGAAGTGAAGTGAAGTGAAGTGAAGGTGGCTGCCCTAATTAAACAAAAGGTAAAAAATTTCCAGCAAGTGTTTATTAATGCAGGTTTGAATCAGTTGTCTATCATATTCGGGGTGAAAGGAACGCAAGAGTCTACAGGAGAGTTCGTAGAAGTGCGGATAGAGTGTAAAAGGACACTATGATCGATTGTCGGGCTCTCATTGACACATGGAGGTGAATTCCCGAGGACGAAAGAAATTAGGAATTATGCAAAACAAGGGGTATCAAATACTTGGAAGTGATTTATAATAAAATGACGTTAAGTCGTTTTTTTTTTTTTAAAAAAAATACTCGAAAGTCACGAAAGTTAGTATGTTTAAAACGAGATAGATAAATTTGTTTAATTCATTCTAATAAGTCATAAAGCTAATTTTTTGAATGTTTTCATATTTCATTCTGTATTTTGTTTTATCATTTTAGGTTTGTTAGGATAATAAAACGAAATATATCCGTTTTTTTTCATTTTAGAGAGATTTTATTAAAATGACATTACGGCGTTTGTTATATATTATTAATAATATATATATATATATATTATTAATTTCTTATATATATATATTATGTGAATAATTTACATTGTTTTTACCGACTAAAATATGAATTGAGTAACTCAAACTAAATTATGTTTTTTTAAAATATTAAATTAATTTAACTAATTTTTTCTATTGACTTAACATGTTTTAAAACTAATTAATACTTTTTTTCTTTGGTATGTGTTTACTTAATTTTCTTTTAATATGCTTACGATTCGTTCCATACATTTTTGACATGTTTAATACATTTTAAATTGTTTATTACTTGTTAACCCATTTAGCATGTTCTTAATCTAGTTAAAAAGGTATTTGACCCGTTTAATATGTTTTGACATTTTTAATACGTGTTTAATTCGTTTTGACTCATTTGATACATTCTGTAATCGTTTAATACATTTTGATCTATCTAACATGTTTTTGACTAGATTGAAAAGGAGGAGATGTTCAAGAAGCCCTTCAAATTCTTCAACTTCTGGATGGAAAACGACAAATTCAAGAAAATTCTTCAAAATGTATGGTCTACAAATGTTAGGAGTTCGAATATGTACAGGGTTTCTGAAAAGCTAAAGATCCTGAAGAATCAACTCCAAAACTTTTACAAGAAAAAGTTCAGCAATATCTCTATTAGAGTTCTGGTTGCAAGATAAGAACTAGAAGAGGTTAAAAAAATGTTATTAAGGGATGATAGTGATAAACAACTTAATGAGGCGGAGAGGGATGCACTCAAAAACACTTCAGGAAGTTGAGTCTACTTGAAGAGAACTTTGTTAGGCAGAAGTCAAGACAGAGCTGAATTTCGTTAGGTGATAAAAATAAAGCTTTCTTCTATAGGAAATGAAAGGCTAGAAATATAAGAAACAACGTGTACAGGCTGAAGAATGATGACGACAAATATATTCAGGGTCATAAGGGTGTACATGATCTAGATATCAAGTTTTATAGGCAGATAATGGGTACAAGAAAGTAGCATCAAAGTCACATGAATACCTTGTATCAGATTATCGATAGAAAAATTTATGCTGAGGATAGTCACGAGTTAATAAGGGTTGTCACGATGGTTGATGTTAAAGAAGCTCTGTTCAGTATTGATGGGAATAAAAGTCCGGGTCCAGATGATTTCAATGCGAAGTTCTTCAAAGATAATTGGTCGGTTGTGGGTAAAGATATTACTAACGGGGTTCTGGAGTTTTTCAAGAATATGAATATGTTAAAGCAATGGAATACAACGGTCCTGACTTTGATCCCCAAAACTGTAGTGCCCGAAAAAGTACAAGATTTCAGACCAATTGCTTATTGCAATTTGGTTTACAAAATCATTTAAAAAATCATTTCTAAATGCTTTAAAATTGTCATAGGAAAAATAATAAATCTTAATCAATATGCATTTATCCCTGGTAGGACAATCTCTCACAATATTCTTTTCATGCAGAGCCTTTTAAAAGGCTACGGGAAAAAGAAAATATCTCTGAGAGGGGCTTTCAAAATAAATAACAAGAAAACTTTCGACTCTGTTAGATGGGAAGCCATTCGGGATTTTTCTGGTTATATCTTCTTTTCCTATGATTTTTATTTATTGGATTATGCAATGCGTTTCTTCATCTTGTTTTATTGTTAGTGTCAATAGAGTCCATAGAGACTACTTCAAGGGTGAAAAAGGATAAGGCAAGGGGAGCCCCTCTCTTATTACTTTTTCGTAGCTATCATGACGATTTTTTAGAGCATCTTTGCGATGTTCCGAAAGAATCGTTCATACATCTTTCACCCTTTCTGTGAGGTAGAGGAGATAACCCATTTATGCTTTGCGATGATTTGTTCATTCTAGCGCACGCATTCGTCGATTCTATTAAAACTATTAGGGGTTGCACTAATGTTTTTTTGAGGTTACAGGTCTTACTATTAATGAAAGTAAAAGTGTGGCATTTTATGGAGGAGTGAAGAACGAAACAAAGTAGGACATATTCAACATCATGGGCATTGCGGAAGGCAACTTTCCCGTAAGGTACTTTGGGATTCCGTTAATCGCAAAACAGATCGAGATCTCACACTGCAAGCCGCTAATTGAAAAGGTAAAAAATACGATATCTGGTTGGGCGACGAAGAAACTTTCTTATATAGGGAGGATCGAGCTTATCAAAACCGTAGTCATGAGAATAATTGGATATTGGGCGTAACAGATAGTCATTCCGTGTAGGTAATGAAGGAATTAGACACGCTAATGAGGAACTTCATCTGGGTAGTAGCGGGAGAGGAGGAAAGAAAATCAAATGAACTGATCTTTGTAAGCCAAAAGAGGAGAGAGGCATTGGCCTGAAAAACTGAGTCGAGTGAAACAATGATCTAACCTTCAAGAATCTGTGGGCATTGGAACGCAACCAGGAATCATTATGGATCAAATGGGTACACACGCGATATATGAAACAGGAAACTAGTATTTGGACGTGTAAAATGAATGAAGGTATGAGTTGGTCACTAAAAAAAATTCTTAAACTAAGAAGTGATATTGCAGACCTTTACGACATTCGGCTAGGGGACGGGAAAGACACTCTATTATGGCATGATTCCTGGTTCGAAAATCAGTCAATCATTCACAAAGAGAAGTTCAAAAATACACGTATCAGTAGAGACTGCGTAGTGGTGAAAATTAGAGACATAAAAGACGGGGACTGAGACTCTCTTTTGAGAAGAAATCCAGAAAGACAGAGGATACTAGATCACATCAATAATATACAACTCTAAGATAGACCCGACGTTCATGAATGGAATGTAGAAGACAATTAGAAGCTGGTCTCAAAGAGAATATGGGAGGTAATCCGAGAAAAAGCACAGAAAATAGAATGGGCTCCTCTCGTATGCTCAACTAAGATCATTCCTCGACACCAGTTCATCATATGACTTACCTTCTGGGAAAGACTCAGCACTTGTGACCGTATCAACAAGTATATGAGCATCCCGAACGTGAGATGTTTTCTATGCAACAAAAATGAAGAAACCATTGATCACCTATTTGGGAGTTGCAGTATAGAATTGGAAATTTGGGACATATTTTCTAAAAGCTTGGAGTAGATCTGTTTCTCAAAGGAATGGAAAAAAAATCAAAGAAGTAGCACTACTCAAAGCCAAAGTAAATAGATTCGCAACAAATGTATTCAAGTGCGGCTTTAGAGCGGTAGTTTACACTATATGGCAGGAACGTAATGCGAAAATCTATTGCAGTACCTGCAGAAGTGTTGAAGAATTATAGAGATACATAGTCTCGGAGTGTGGCGCACTTGCGGCAACGTGGAGAAAGGTTCTTAGTACGGAACAGAATTGAAATATCAGCATGAATTGTAATTTACCGTTTACTAAAATCATTAGAAACGAAAACATTGTAATTAAATAGTTTTTTACGTTTTTTTATTCAGAATGATACGACTTTAAAATCATTCTAGGTCTGTCTAGAATGATCTCATAAACTCGTTGGTTTTTTTTTGTTTTGGGGAATTATTAATGAAATAACGCAAAGTCGTTTTTCCAAAAAAAAAATCCTAGGCCCGTATGTGATTCAAGTTAAGGACCAAGAGGGTGAACATGTGGAACATAACTAGTCTTCCATCATTGGAGGGTGATTGAGGAGCATACACTTCTTGAATCAAATTCTTTTTTAAGATGAGATTTAGTTGAACATTGAAGATGTCTTCCTTGCCCCTACTTAATGTGGTTATGTATCCTCCCATTGAAGAGGATTAAGAGGTGACAAGGGAGATCTAAACCTCAATTAAAGATAACTTGTGTAATAAGAGGCATTATAACAATGTGGAAAAAGAATGGTGATGCAAAGTTTGTTGCGAGAGCAAATCGAAATTCTTAACAAGATTAAGGATTAGTTAAAGAAAGTGATAAAAATAAATGAACTAAAGGGACTCATAAAATTAGTGGCTAAGTTAAAAAAAATAATAAATCAATTGGCTTGGATGTGGACCCAACTATCATACTTTCAGCTGTTTTTTTTTAAACTTATAATTATTTATGTCGTAGCTTGTACTTGTACTTGTACTCAAAATAGAAAAAATCGTTAAAAGAAGATCTAATGGTGTTTTATTTATATTTTTAAAATGATAGGGTAGGAAACTTTGTTAGTCCACGTGTTCCTGTTAGTTTTTTTTAATATTTTGTTACTTAAAAAAAAATACAAAACATATCGATCTCAGTCAGCATGTTTTTACTCTTAGATTTTTTTTAGTCATCTAAAAGTCACTCTTCTTAGAGTAATCAAAAGTTTTGCACACGAAACTCTCAGTTCAAACTCAAGATCGATAGTTCTTTGATTTGTCGTATATCATTTGAATCATTCCTAGACATGTATAAATTGCAACGAAGATAAGAAACATAAAATTATTGACTCAATTATAAGGATAACAATTATTCTATTTTATTTCCTTTTAAATGTTTGTTCTATCTTTTTGCACATAAATTCGGTTATCTATAGTCTCCATATAAAAATTATATAGAAACCTAAATCAGGTTATCTTTAGTCTCTACATATAAAAATTGTATAGAAACTCATTTAAATTTCTAAATGCTTCTATGATGGTATGTAAGGCAACAATGCATTAAATTGATTAAGATAATCATTGACTTCACATTATTTTGTTATTAAATTTTTGTAGTTTTTCTTCAAGATCGTTATTTACTTGATTTGGTCGTAATTCATTGAAATCTTTTCCAAGTTTAAGTAAGAAACTTTAAATTAATTGCGTAGTTATAAGAATATTAATCATTCTCTTTTGTTTCCTTTTAAATGTTTGTTCTATCTTTATATACCTAAATTCGGTTATCTGAAGTCTGTTTACATAGATATTGTATAGAAACTCAATTGAATTTCTAAATGTTTCTTTACTTTATGTGATTTTTTATGTGAGTTAAGAATGAATTATGTTGATTAAAATGATCATTGACTCTACATTGTTTTGTTGCTAAATTAGTTTAATATAATACAAAAAAAATATTATTCGTTTGTTGATTTGGTCATAGATCGTTGAAATCATTTTCTAAGACTAGTGAAAAGTTTGAACGAGGTTAAGAAACTTGAAATGATTGGTAAGGATATCAATCATTCTCTTTAGTTTAATTTAAATGTTTGTTCTATCTTTGTGCACTTAAATTCGATTATCAAAAAGTATCTCCAAATAAAAAATGAATCGAAACTCAATTCAATTCTCTTTTGTTTCTATGTGAGAGACAAGAATGCATTAAATTGATTAAGATGATCATGAATGTATATTATTTTGTTGCTAAGTATTTTTAGTATATTTGCTTTTACTTTTATAATGTTAGGACTTATTACTTTTTATGATTGCAATGGGCTTAAATCCAAATTCCTTACTCTATTTTCTTTTACTATTATTATATTATTTCAAATTTTACTATTTTCATTTAACAATTCAACCACCAAGTGATTTTGATTGACTAAATGGTAAATGTTTGCTTGTATTTTAGTCTTAACCACCAATTGTCTCTTAGTTGTCCAAAATCCTCATGCAACAAAAGGTTATTTTAAGATTTACTTAATTTTCATCCACTATATTGGTTAGTGATGTACACCTTCTTTTAAAATGTGGTAAAAATCAATATATATTTAGATGTCTGAGAATTCATTAGGAGAAGATCTTATATTCGCTGGACTTGAACTGTAAAATGGTTCTTACAATAAACCAAAATGCGAAATTGACAATGAAATGGGTCGATCGACTAAGTGCATTGCCTGATAGTCTTATTTATCAAATATTTTAATTTATCGATACAATATATATGGTTAAGACTTGTGTGTTGTCCAAACGGTACTAATACATGTGGCATTCACTAACAAATTTTCGATTTAGTGAGAAAAAATTCCCCAATTGACAAATAGATTATTTATATGTCAGATCCTACAATGCAATGACAATAAATCGGTGTTATATATGGAAATAAAATAAAATAAGGAAGGACTCAGTATAATATAATTATCCTAGTTATCTAGTTTGTGTCACAAACAAGAAAGGTTTAACTTAGGTGACGGAAAGATCTTGGGGAGGATCAACCAAGGAAAACCGAAAGCTATTGCAGTACACCAGTAGAAACATGTTGCAAAATCCAGGTCTTGATTTCAAAGATAAAACCAAGGATTTAGTATATAGATACGAAATGGATGATAAATCAATGTGCATCTCTTGTAAGTTGATGATATGACCTGAATATGAGGAAGTTGAATTGTGAAATCTCCTACATTACCAGTCCCTTTTAATATTGACACTACGAATTCCTTGGATAATCACACATAAGTTGCAACAGAAATGAGGCTCAAATAAAGGCATGAGAAGATTACAACAGAACCATAGGAGGAGGAGACAGTTTATTGACAGTAAAGAAACCTGCATATAATCATTGCTATATTAAAAACACTAATATGTTAAGATTGGCCCATTTGAAAATAGATGAAGATACAGTGTGGTGATATGTTTTAATTGAATTTGAATTTTGAGTAACACAAATGGTTTCTTTCACTTCAAATATGGCTATTATTTTCTTTAGGACCATTTCAGGTGAGAATCATCGTTTACAATGACTAGTACTTGTTAGCAATACGCACTTGTTGTGAAGAACTGGAGATACAAGAGGAGTAACAGAGTAGTAGAATCCCAAGAATGGAAATGTTTTAATTGAATTTGAATTTTGAGTAACACAAATGGTTTCTTTCATTTCAAATATGGCTATTTATTTTCTTTAGGACCATTTCATGTGGGAATCATCGTTTACAATGACTGACTAGTACTTGTTAGCAATACGCACTTGTTGTGAAGAACTGGAGATACAAGGAGTAACAGAGAGTAGTAGAATCCCAAGAATGGAACTGAATTTGCATAATTAGCCTGACAACTCATGAATTAGTTGGCTAATTCTCAACAAGCTTAAAGTCCTTGAATTAATAGTCCTAATCGTAACACAAAGAAGACATAGACATGTACATTATGTAAAATTAACCTTCTATCCTATTGATGTTAAAAGGATTGATTGGAGAAGCGATCATTTTCCTTCAGCTGAATTGGTGCAAGTTCGATGATTCTGTAAATGATTCAACAACTAGAAATCATAAGAAAGTCCTATTTTGGGCGAGAAATTGGATACTGAAGCAAATGGATTTCGCGGGCTATGTTAAACAATTTAAACAAATAGTTCGAGCGCTATGTTAAACAATTTAAACCTTCCATTGTCTTTTTGTGCGAATTAAAAATTGTTAACGAGATGAAATAATTGTTAAATTGTCTTTTTTTAAACAATTTTAACTTTTTATTGTCTTTTTTTTGTGCGAAAAAAAGTAATATACAAAATGATATAAGATGTTCATATCTAAAGATCAGGCCTTATCTACCAGATAGTTGGAGTATCTCCGGGTACAAAATTAGAAACTCATAATCGTTAGGATCAATTTATTATAATTTGATTAAATTTATTTATCTTGGTTAGGAATTACTTATTTCTTTTTTTTTAAATGTTCCATTTAATAAAAAATCGTTTAAGCACAACGATAAAAGAATGATATGAAAAAAGTGTTATGTACAAATTGATTACATTAAAATAATTAATTGACTCGAAGATCTTCAAGAAGGGCAATAAGATCTCCACACGAATCCACTGGTTTTCTAGATATAATTTTCGACATCGACATGATAATTGCATTATGAATAATCCTTAACAGCCTACTTTAGTTGCTAAAAGTTCTTCGATTTATTTCCAACCAGATAATCCACCAGAAAAATATAGGAATAAAGACCCATATTCTAATTCTCACATTTTTAGTCGCCCTAATCCATGCCTCCCAATAGCCACTAACAGTTTCTGGCATAACCATTGTTTTCTAGTCAAATTCCACAAAAGACTCCATATACTTGCAACAACGTGACAATGTAAAAGTAGATGAAAAGATGTCTCAACCTCTTTATAGAACATACGACAACGACTCACAATAATCATGCATTTTTTCATACATCTATCGTCAGTGAGAATTCCGTCGTGAATAACACTCCAACCAAAAAATGAGATCTTAGTAGGCATCTTAGACTCCCATAAAATTTTCCAACAAAGATCAATCGGGCTAACTTTATTAAACAAAGTGTAACAATGTCCCACATGAAAGTTATTCAGATTATGCCACCATATAGAATCTCGAGAAGATGGGTTTAACCCTTTATTTCTAACCATTAACAAAAGTCTATCATTGGACATGCTTTCATCACTTTTCAATCTTCTTCTTTATCTGATATGATTATAAAAACCACTAGACCAAATGTCAAACATATCTTTGACCGATGAATCTCTACAAATAGAGATAGAAGCAAGATCGGGGAACACCTTCGCCAAACATATACCACCACACAAAGTGTCGTCCTAAAAACTAATCGAACTTCCATCACCCACAATAAAAATCGAATTCTCTCGATAAACCTTCCACATGACATAAATACCACCCCAAATGTTGCAACCCACGGGTCTATAAGATTTTTTGGTGAACCAACCAGACTTATCCTGACCATATTTACGTTTAATCAATTTAGCCCCAATACTATCTTTCTCAGTTGCAAATCTACTACACTATTTGGATAATAAGGCTTTATTAAAGAAACAAGATCGCAAATTCCTATCCCCCTGCTCTTTTATTAATTATCTTATCTCAACTCACTAAATGAGAAAATGAAGAATCAGACAATCCCCATAAGAATTTACACATAATTCTCTTCATCTTTACGGCCACAGACTTAGGGATGACAAATAGAGACATCATATAAGTTGGCATTGAAGAAAGAGCACTCTTGATAAGAACTAATCGGCCTCCCTTAAAAATCATCTTACTTTTCCATATGAGAAGCTTCCTCTCCACCTTACTTATTAGGCATCACCTATTTCTACTGTTACTATTGGGAAATCATTTTGAGTAATAAAAATGTGAAGACATAACTTCATAATAAAACAAAATCCTAACTTCATTTTTAGTAATGAAAATGGACATGCCAAATCAAAAATGAAATGGCATGGTTCTTGAAGAAAATTCTAAGAATTGGAGGAGATACATATCAAATGATGAAGTTCAAAATTGGTAATAGAAGGGGAATATTATTCATGCACGATCCATGGTTAGAGAATAATCTCATTATTATTCTTCGGGAGGACTTCCAATCTATTAGAGTCAGAATCAGAAGAAATTGTTTGTTGTACTCAATTAGAGATATTCAAAAAGGAAAATGCAGTTATATTCTTAAGAGTAATCCAGAAGGAGTCAGAATTCTGAATCTGATTAATAATATAAAATTTAATGGAAACATTAATACAAAGAGTTGAGATACTGTTATGAATGGAAAGTTCGTGGTAGAAAAGTATGGGAGATCATTAGAAAAAAGGAGGTGATGGTCGATTGACATAAAGTAGTCTAGTCTTCAAAGGTTATACATCGAAACCAATTCATTCTTTGACTGAAATTCAGGAAAAGATTGGCGACAAGAGACATAAATAAGAAGTATATGAATATTTAGACGTCAATTACCCAATATACGCAGTAAAAGAGGAAAGCATTGACCATTTGTTTGGGAAATGCGCATTTCTATCCAAGTTTTAAATTAATTTTTCTCAGAACATGAATATCACTAAATTTCTAGGTATATGGAACGAATTATAGAGCTTGTAAAGAAAAAGGCTAAGGGCGATAGTTTTTATGCGAATGTTTTCAAATGCTTCTTTGGATTCCTAGTCTACAATACCTGGAGAGAATGAAATACAAGAGTTCATAGCACGAATAAGAAAACAGAAGGAAAAGTTTGGGATGATATTGTTTCTGATGGCAACGCTCTCATACATACATGGAGGGGAATTCCGATTAATGAAGACAGTTGGAAGTTCAGTCAAAGATGGAATATCCCCTATAAAATCATTACAAGGAAAAAAAGGTTGAAATAGTTCTTGTTTAATGACTTGTTTGTAATTCAATTGTTTGTTATTCTGTTTTTTTGTAACTTAGTTGTTTGAAACTCATTTGATATTTTCAACAAAGCTAGGATCTGTCTAGCTTTGTTTTTAAAATTCATTTTCCATCTTTTGAGATTTTAATGAAATGACACTAAACAGTTTTCCAAAAAAAACAATAGAATGGAGGACGTTTACTAAGGATATAAACGTAAATTCTATAATATCCGAGTTTTATTTTTTAAATCTCAGCTTATTTGAATATTATAATAAAATCTCTCATTTTGATATATATGGGTGTTGCATCCACCATTATTTCTAAAGATAAGACCAATAGTAAGATATACTTTAATTTGAAGCATTATCATGTACCGAATGATATATGTATACACTCATGAATATAACAGCCCACATTTTATTTTATTTTATTTTACTATTCTTAGCAATGACACTGTCGCTTACAATGACAAATGACCTATTAAACTACAATATCACCATTCAGGGAAAATCATCGTTCAATCATATTTCTTATACCAAATAAAAATAAACTAATGAATCGAAATACAACAAAGGAGATACAAATCTTTTGACCAAATGTAAGCTGAGCTCGTCCTCATACAACAAAATATTTACCATTTAGCATACATGGAGTTCCATCCCTGTATGAGTTGATAATGGACTTTTAATTGAATATGATGTTTTCCTTGTGTCATCACTTTTAATATATGCGGCTGTCCTTTAATAAAATAGGTCCTCTCTTGCTTTCCTTCTAAGCCAAGAATCGCCTGCATTTTATTAAAAAGTATTAAACTTTTCATTCGTCTATTTCGTCGTAAAGTTCGCGACATAATGCTAGAAACTGAAACACGAAGTAGGAGTGGAGATATAAACAAACAATCAGATATAAGTTCCTATAGGTGACAAACAAAAATCGCCTCAAACAAATTGACTTGTTGGCTTCGCCAAAAGGCCTCATCTATAGAAACCCGGCTTGCGTGATCAAAATTTTTAAAAACAGAGTAGACAGATTTAACCGAAAACAGATACTTATTCAAGAAAAATCTCTTCTGTCATTGAATGGGAGTAAATATATACTATTCTTTAAAAACAATTATTTAAGGATGTTAAATAGTAAATAAACATCATATTCAGATAACCAAACTAAACAAAATGAAGAATAGCAATAACAAATAGGAAAGGTGTTACCTCCAACAATTTCTTTCCAAAAAGATCTTTAGCTCGAGAATGCCTAAGTAAGTAGGAAATAACATCAATCCTCCCATTATAACCAATTGGTAAATTCAACTCCAAAAGCTTCAAATTAAATAATTGGAGTGGGAATTGTTTCTGAAATACAGCACTAGAAACAAGAAGCTGTGCAAAATGAGATCATTCAAATGGTTATTTTGAGGAAGAAATCAATTCATTTATAAGAATTCAATCATCTTTGGAAGGGTTTTTCCTCACCCATCAAATGATAATTGAAAAAAAAAATAACAACTAAAGTTAAGAGTTAATAAACAGCACTGAAGATTTGTGGGACATCGTCGTTGACGATGGTGATGTAGCTCCTGAGGATGTTGCTGAAAATGCGGAAGCATCGAAGAAGCGGAAGAGACTCAACGCTAAGGCAGAATTTGTGTTGAAGAGGTCAATCTCCCACAATCTGTTTGAACACATCATCGGTTGTGGATCTGCTCGTGAGATCTGGGAAACGCTTGATCGTCTTTTCAATAAGAAGAACGAGGCTCGTCTCTAGATGCTTGAAAACGAGTTGGCAGCCGCAAAGAAAATCGGATCTGTCTCGGAGTTCTTTCTTAAGGTAAAGAATATTTGCTCAGAAATTTCTTTATTGAACCCAGATGAGAAAATCTCATAGGCTCGAACAAAGAGGCATATTGTTCGTGATAAGAAAAATTAAGTAATGTTAATTTTTGGAACCGGCTAGAAAAACTAAACAGTTGTTAATTTTCATGTGCAGGTGCATATCAAATCGTATGAACCGGCTGAGCCTTATAAACCGGTTGCTGAAATCATTTCAAAGAAACCAGTCCCAAGTGATCAAGTCAAAGATCAGAGGAACCGGTTTCTACTCTCTCAAGTGACCGGCCAGCAAAGACAAAAGTTCACATACCAGCCGGATCACACTACACAAGAAACAAAACCGGAAACTTCAACCTACAAGAGTGACGTAACATGACGAAACAGACGTGTCTCGAAGAAATAAAAGAAGATCAGATCCGATCGGAAGCATGCGAGGAAAGCAATGATGCTTTACTGATCCGAAGTTGACAACCAAAGGTGCATGCCCGACACGTGCTAAAATCTGAAAACCGATTACGTCATCATACACTCAAAGTTGTCTGCATGATTGCCAAGTGTTGAGGAAGGTGAAACGTGCAAGCAACCTTTCTGCACCGGCGTGATAATGATCAACCAATCCTGAGGAGAGAGAAGAAAATAACCGTTGGATCTCATCAGCTATAAAAGGAAGATGAAACGTCCTCATTTAATGCAAAAAAGTGAATCATTAAGCAAGAAAAACATTCAATACAAGAGAAGTGATAAGTTATAAAGATTCTAGAGAGATAAACTGTCACGATCCAAAAACCGGTGTGTCATAAACCGGAAGCTTTTTGTGTGTTGTTGTGTTGAGTTATTGTATTACATCAAAGAGTGAGTTGGTGTAACCGGCGAGTAGCGAAGTTGGGCTCGACCGGCAGTGTTATTGTAACTATAAAAGTTAGTGGAGATCCTTCTCATAATCTGAGAAGAAGGGGTGTCGTAGGAGGGTTTGCTCCGAACATCCATAAAAAATCCTGTCTCGTGTCTTTTCTTTCGTTTCATTACTTACTCAATTAACCTAACCTCAAACCGAATTAATCGTACCCCGTAAACCGATCCACTCATATCTCTAAAACCGACTCCTTCTAAAAACATCATCTAAGTCGCATACGTTGCTTCAGACTGAAACAGACATTTCCTCCCTTGAACCCGGTTCAAGAGTCTATGACAGTTTGTGTAGTGCTGAGAACGGTTTTAGTCTCTAACCGGACTATCACCAACGTGTTGTGTGTGTTGTAAGAGGCCACCCTTCCTGAAACCGGAAACACCCCGGTCCTCCAAGGGCGTCCCCGATCCTAACAAGTGGTATCAGAGCGAGGTTCTTAGCACTCAAGTAACCGAAGAAGATGGGAAGCATGACCCACAGCGACAAGCTGCCGATGCTAAACAGCGAAGCGTTAGTAGTTTGAAGAAACAGATGTACCTACATCTGATTACGTTAGATGATGAGATGAGCCGAGTCCTGAAAGAGGGACCGATCAAGATCAACAAGGAGGCAGACCAATGGACAAATGAAGATCGAAGACAGAGTAACCTGGACAACCATTGCATGAGGCACATCTACAAGGCTATAGATGATAATACCTTGAACAAAATATCAGAATGTGAAAATGCAAAGGAAGCTTGGGAAACGATCATTCAGATCCATGAGGGAAACGAAAGAACAAAGGAAAACAAAATCTTGGTGGCTACACAGAAATATGAGAATATCCGAATGAAACCGGGGGAAAACATGAAAGAATTCAGCAACCGATTCACCAGTGTGGTCAACGATCTTCAAACACTCGGAAAGAAGTATGACAACCGAGAAGTAATCATCAAAGCCTTAAGATCTATGCCGAGCACTTGGGATATCAAGACTATGGTGATGAGGAATCAAGCACCCTCGGGCAGATGAAGTTGCATGATGTGTTCGAGGATCTAAAAGCCTACGAGTTCGAGATCAAATCTCGGATCGAAGATGAAGCGTCCACATCAACCGCAACCAGAGCTTTGGTTACATCGGTGAAACCGGCGGTCCAAGTATCAACCGTTCTGGCTCCAGTCAAAAGCACCGATCAAATCACTGAAGATGTGATGGCAATGCTAGCTCAGAAATTCGGGAGATTCATGAAGAAGAGCCAGCCACCATCTAACAATGACTTTAATTACAATTATGTAGATAAATCAAATAAACGATGCTATAATTGTGACGGTTTTGGACATTTCAGGTCAGGATGTAGAAAACCAAGGAGAGACGATAGAAAACCGAAGGAAACTATCAAGAGAACAACTATCAAGGCAACCGGTACTAGGGAAACAACTTCCAAGGAAATAACTACCGAAGAAATGACAATCAACGAAACGACTACCGGAAAAACAATGATCAGCATACAGACGAAGGAAAGGAGATTCAGAAGGCACTCATTGCATCCGACGGTGGAAGTGAGTGGGCATACTCCGATAATGAAGACGGTGAAGAAAAAGTGACATGTTTCATGGCAAACGATGAAGAGGTATTTGATTTCTCTTCTAACGAGTTTACCAAGGAAGATCTGATTTCTGCACTCAACGAAATGGTTGCTGAGTTCAGAAACATATCTGCGTACATACCAACTCCGGTAGAATCTAAAACCGAACAATCAAATAATGAATCTGTTAAAACATATGAAACCGAAATGCATGAACCGGATGAATTATTCTCCGATAATGAGAAGACAGTTCAACCGGTGACTGAAACCGATGAACGAGCAATGTACGTCACGGCTGCGTGGGAAAGATCACGTCAAGCTGTAAAACAAATGTGTAATTATAAAAGACATCCTAAGTGTAGGTTCGGCATCGGTTACGAACCAAATAAACAAAACGAATCAAAACAACCTAACGGGATGAAACTCACGAAAAATAATCTTCCATTTATAAAATTTGTCAAGAGTTCAACAACTGAAAATAACTTAAAACCAGAAGAAGAACTTAAATATGTAAGCCCTACTGAATCGGAAAATTGGCTTCATCCTGAGAGAAGGAAAGCCAACCGGAAACCAAATAAACCAAATAAAACCTGATCTCAAAGAAACTCATCACAACATAAGGCATTCTTGAGCAACAGTCAAGAAGTTAAACCAAATATTATAAAAACAGATACCGGGAAAGTGATCCGACTTATTCAAGTCTGGATCCCAAAGAGACTAATCAACCATGGACCCAACTGAATGTGGGTACCAAAAAGGTGTAAATAATTTTCTGTTACAGGTTAGGAGGAGCAACCGGTTAAAGAATTCAGAATGGTACCTGGACAGTGGATGCTCAAGACATATGACCGGAAACAAAGAGTTACTAACCGACATCAAGTATGAAACCGGAGCAATCATAACTTTTGGTGACAACTCGAAAGGTAAAACCGTGGCCAAGGGTAAGATTGTCCATGGTAATCTATCCATAAGTAATATATTGCTGGTAGAAGAACTGCGTTTTAACTTGTTAAGCATAAGTCAAATGTGTGATGTGGGTTACAAAGTTGAATTTCATAAAAACGCATGCTTAGTTAAAAATCAGGACAATGATATTCTGTTAACCGGTAACCGAATGGGAAATATTTATAAAGTTAATTGGAAAACTAGTTTTGAAAAACCTGTGTGTATGATAGCCGAAAATGATCCAAACTGGCTTTGGCATAAACGGTTAAATCACTTGAATTTTAAAACAATTAACTTCATATGTTCCAAGGAACTAGTTCACGGTTTTCTAAAAGTTAAGTTTTCAAAAGATAAAGTATGTGCTGCATGTCAAATGGGAAAACAAGTAAAGTCATCTTTTAAAAGTAAAGGAAAGTATCAATCTGAACGATGCATAGAACTCTTGCATATGGATTTGTTTGGTCCGGTTAAAGTAACCAGTTTAGGAGGCATGCATTAGTTATTGATGATTACTCTAAATTTACTTGGGTAACTTTTCTAGAATCTAAAAACCAAGCAACTCCAAACTTGATCAAACTGATTTTGAGAATACAAAATGAAAAATCTATTCGAGTGAACAAAATCAGAAGTGATAGAGGAACTGAATTTATAAAAAGCAATTTAATAACTTTTCTTGATGATTCCAGTATTAGACACGAGTTGTCTAGTGCCAGAACTCCTCAACAAAACGGCCTGGCTGAGAGAAGAAACCGAACTCTCAAGGAAGCCGCAAGGTCAATGATAGCTGATTCGGGCATTGCTCAAAAGTTTTGGGCTGAAGCTATCAACACCACATGCTACACACAAAACCGATCTTTAGTAATTAAACGTTTTTCTAAAACTCCTTTTGAAATTTACTATGATCAAATTCCAAGCGTACGGTATTTTCGAATTTTTGGTAGCAAATGTTTTGTTCATAATAAAGGCAAGAACTACTTGACCGCTTTTGATGCTAAATCCGATGAGGGAATAATGTTGGGATATTCAGCTGTGAGTAAAGCCTACAGAATATACAATACTAGGACTTTAACAGTTGAAGAAACCGCACACGTTGTTTTCGATGAATCGGTTGAACGAAACACTGCATTACCCTTCGATCTTCACAACAGAATGGAAAATTTCAATATCTATTCTAATGATGAAGACGAGGTTCCGGTTTTTAGACGTTTTGTCAAGGACCAAGCGGTTGATGCTGAACCTCAGCCTGATCAAGCTGCATTACCGCAGAAAGTTGACTCTTCAGTCTCTACTGAAGAAATCGGTCGGTCTGACTCTGTTCAACCTACCGATCAGTCTAACCTTGATCAGCCAACCGAAAGCTTGATAGACACGTCTCGGATTAACCTCAGAAGGAACAAAAATCATCCTCTTAAACTAGTAATAGGTAACTTATCCTCACCCATCCGAACTAGGCAACAGAATTTGGATCACTATGAAAACTCAGCTTTCATATCACAAATTGAGCCGAAAAAGGTGGATGAAGCATTGTCAGATCCCGATTGGATCCTAGCAATGCAAGAGGAATTAAACGAGTTTGAGAGGAATAAAGTCTGGTACCTAGTTCCTAGACCGAAAAACAAACCGGTTATAGGAACACGATGGGTATTCAGAAATAAACTCAATGAAGACGGTTTAGTTATGAGGAAAAAAAGCCCGGTTAGTGGCTCAAGGCTATAAACAGGAAGAAGGCGTTGATTTTGAAGAATCATTTGCCCCTGTAGCTAGACTTGAGGCCATTAGAATATTTTTAGCATATGCAGCTTTTAAAAATTTCAAAGTTTTTCAAATGGATGTTAAAAGTGTTTTTTCTAAACGGTAAAGTAATTGAAGAGGTATATGTTAATCAACCTCCAGGTTTCAAAAACCCAGAACACGAAAATCATGTTTACCAGCTGAATAAAGCCCTTTACGGTTTGAATCAAGCCCCAAGAGCTTGGTACGATACATTGACACAATTTTTATTTAATCAAAAATTCACAATAGGTTCGGTAGACAAAACACTTTTCAAATTTGAAAGAAAGGAACAAATATTACTTGTTCAGATTTACGTCGATGATATCATATTCGGATCAACCGATCCAAAACTATGTGACAAGTTTTTAAAAATGATGACTGACAAATTTCAAATGAGTATGATGGGATAATTGAGTTTCTTTCTAAGACTTCAGGTTAAGAAGATTGAAGCCGGAACGTTCATAAGTCAACCGAAGTACACAGCCGAATTGTTGAAGAAATTTGGAATGGATACATGCGTTGAAGAGGCCACGCCAATGAGTCCTTCCGTAAAATTGGACAGAGATGAGGATGGTCAAGCCGTTGACATCACAGCATATCGAGGAATGATTGGATCATTGTTATATCTAACAGCCAGCCGACCTGACATTTTGTTTGCGGTTGGAGTATGCGGAAGATTCCAAGCAAATCCAAAGCAATCACACTATACTGCGGCCAAAAGAATCTTAAAATATCTGAAGGGAACTCAAGAAGTGGGACTTTGGTATCCAAAAGACTCGAGTTTCAATCTTATAAGCTACTCAGACGCCGATTACGCAGGATGTAAGATTGATAGAAAGAGCACAAATGGAACCTGCTAGTTCTTAGGTGACCGGTTAGTTACTTGGAGCAGCAAGAAACAAACATTTGTTGCAACATCAACCGCAGAGGCAGAGTACATAGCAGCCGGAAGCTACTGTGCACAACTTCTCTGGATTCAACAGCAACTAAGGGACTTCGGCATAGAGGCCAAGGAATCTCCAATCTTCTGTGATAACACCAGTGCTATAGCGATTACATACAATCCGGTGTTGCACTCAAGAACAAAGCATATTGATATAAGACATCACTTCATCCGGGAGCACGTTCAGGAGAAACACATTCGGCTAGAATACGTCTCGACCGAGCAACAAGTAGCGGATATATTCACGAAATCACTACAAGAAGCTAAGTTTTCCCACTTTCGAAATATTTTGGGACTCACTAATGTTAATCAACTCATATCATGATTATGCATGCATAACAATGAGAAACCGGGATATGTGTTCAGGGAGAAGCTCTCACTTCTCCACCATATTCAAATAGGCCATTAATAAGTCAAGAATGTTAACCGGGAGGAAGTCTCCGGTTATGCCCGATTATTTCATAACTTCGAATCACATGTATACTTTCTATACGGTTGAAATAACCAGGTTGAAATGGATATACTCAATCCAAAGATGAACAAATGTTGACGTAACTCAACATTTCTTCACAATCGGAACAAAATATCCAACTAAAACCGGTCATGGAAAACCGCTTAGTACAAATGCATTCTGATTCTGATAAAATGAACTTCTCCGGTTAACTTGGGATAACTAACTAAGTATTCATGCATATTTTGAAAAATGAAGTCTGTAATAAATAAAAATAGTCTACCACAATCGAGATGACGACATGTGTCCATCATCAAGAGAGGGAGACTCACATCTTGTCAACAGATTTTTGTCATCAAGAATATCTTGGTAATAATTAGTTTTTGTCTTGGAAATAAACATTATTTACTTCAACAGGTTAAAGCCTATTAAATAACTGATGACATCATCAAGCATGCTTAATCTACTTGTCTAGCCGAATTCCTGGCTATATAAACCACCCTTAAACCTTCACAAAATCTTCACAAAATTACTATTCACAAAAACAGTCTTGAGATTAAAACTCTCTCTCAAGAACATGAACTCCAACTCTCTAGCAAAGAAGATTCTATTGGCGGATTTTAACTCCATCTACCAATATGAAGACCATGAGGTTAGAGAAATGTTCTTAGCCGTTGAAAGAAGCGGGCTAAGAGGCTTTCTCGAAAATAGATTCATTCTCGACTACCTAGTAGTCGAAGAATTCTTCCAGACCGCAAAGGAAGTGCATCGAGACATAATCGTTGCACAAGTTTACGGTCAGAAATTTCTATTCAGCGAGACGGATTTCGCTGAATACTGCGGTTTACCCACTGAAGGGGTAACCGACTTAACCTACTCTCCGGTGACCATGGAAGAAATGTGTCGTCGGTTTTCCAACTCTGACATCCCGGTTAGACCCTGGGGTGCTAAAAGCCAACTCTCCCACAAGTACCAGCTTCTCTATGAGATTCTGGGAAAGTCCATCTTGGGCAGAGAGAAAAGCTATTATTACACCCAAAGGCTTTTCGAGATGATGATTGCTGTAACGGTTGGGACACCGGTCAATTGGTCCTGGATCATCTTCAGCAACCTGAAGAAGATGCTCCTTTCAAACAAAATCGGCTACGCTCCTCAGCTGTGCGGTTTTTGTGCAAGTCTGGACATCCACTCCGGACCTTTCGTAACCCTTCATCCAAGACATGTGCTCACCAAGGAGAGAGTACAAGAGCTGGTCGACCGGTGGGAAGCAGTTAAGGCTAGAAGAAATCAAGCGGCTGAATCATCTAACGTTTAGCCTGTCTTTTTTCTTCTGTCTCATTTCATTTCTTTTCCAAAACCGGTAATTTTGTTGTACTTCCGGTTTTGTACCACAATTAATGAAGCGTATTTCCTTCCTCTTTAAATCTAAAAATCTAAATCATAAATGATCAAACATTTAATGCGTCGTATCAAATCGAATCACTCTCGGAAACAGAAATCGTCATTCTCAAAAAACATGCCTGATCTGATTCGACAAGACATGCCTTTATTCTTTTGAAAATTCACAAAGCCATTAATGACTAGACATAAACGGTTAGATTTTTCAAATATCCTCATTAAATGCATCCAACTGTTCCAAGCTATAAAAGAGGACTCAATCTGCCATTTTCAAAACACGCCTTCTTCATTCTTCTCTCCAAAGCTTGAAAGATCAAACAATCTCTTCAACTTCTCTCACTCTTCCTCACAATGTCCGCTGAACTTAGGAACACCCTCATCGTCGACTTCGAAGACTTAAAAGACAGCGAATATCATGAATACATTTTCCAACCGATCATAGAATCGGGGCTTCAGGGATTTCTCAAGGGCTCAGACACTATCCTCATAGAGGAGGTATGCGAGTTCTTCAACAATGGCCACATTCTAGATGATGGCAGCATCCGCACCATCATCGACGGCCAATTTCTTCGGTTTACCGAAGAGGAATTTGTCAACTTGTTTCACCTTCCAACCGAAGGCTTTTCTGACTTCCCCACGCCATTCCTTCCGGCTAAGGAAGACTTCTTCCAGATCTTCTCTTGATCCAACGCACCGATCAAGGACTTCGGGAAGAAAGAGAAACTCGCTCCTCACTACCAAGTCTTGCACGATTTGGTTCAAAGGTCTATCACGATTTGGTTCTTTCTGGTTTTTGGTCATTTTGTTGTACGACCAAAACCGCTTGATGTCAATCCTTTATCATTTATAACATATCTACTTTTAAAAGTCTCTGGTTTTCCTTCATATCTTTCCTTCCGGCTTTTAAAATCAAAATAAACACAAAACCTCACGTTAAACAAAACCTTCCGGTTAGCAACGCTTCAAGTAAAACCAGAATCTCAAGCAAAACGAAAAATTTGAAAAAAAAAACTTACCGCCCACGGTTTTACCTTCCAAAATTTACCGCCCATTGGTTTTCCGCATTTACCGCCGAAAGTAACTGTAGTAACTTTTGGAGGGAAAATTGGCGCCAAAACACTATCAAGTGACGGTTCATCTTCCAACCGTTCGGAACCGTCGTCTATATAAGTTCAAATCAGCCCATTAGTCACATACGTTTTCTCTCTCTAAAATTTCCAGATCTTCGAAGGCAATCCAAACTCCGATCATCATCGTTCTTCATCGTTCTTCATCCTTTCTTCATAAAAATACCATAGCTCTAGGAAAAGCTCCCTTCCAATGGATGTTGCAGGTCGATTTCGCAGACATTGATGAACATGCTGAAGATAAGAACAAAGTTGTTCTTCAATATCTAAGAGATTCGGGGTTGGAGGAGTTCTTATCTGGTCCATTCATTATATATCCGACGGCGGTAATGGAGTTTCTGGCGACGGCGACACTAACAAAGAGGAAGGTCTACGCCACCGTCAACGGCAAGAATGTTCTGATCACCGAGGAGCTATTTTCTGAAGCCCTCGGTTTGCCCAACACAGGTTTGGATCTCAAAACCGACCTAACCGATTCGGAGTCTAACGCTGTCCGGTTGGTGATATCGGCTAAAGATCAGGATCTGGTGATTCACTCAAGCCGAAGAACAAGCTGAAACCGGAGTTCAGGTGGCTGCTGAACATCATCGCTCGTTCAATTCAGGGAAGAGGAGGTAACTTCGATAACCTGACGAAACTTAAACTCAAAATCTTGATGGCCATTGTCCGCGGTGACAAGGTAGATTGGGGAGCCGTCATTTTCGACGAATTCTGTGAGATGGTGATTCAGAATGATGGCCGGGTTCAGGCCTTCGCAATGCAGATTGTCAAGATTCTCAAGTTCCTCAAGATAGATCTTGGTGAAGGTGAACCGCTCCCACCCAATAATATTCTCAACTCAGAGTCGGTGATTGAGAAGCCCGATAAAGCGGTCAAGCCGAAGACTTCAAGAACAAAGTCTTCCAAGGGAACAAGTTCTTCCGCTCTGGCTGAAGAAACCTCAAAACAAAAGAAACCGAAGATAAAGGCGGTTGAAGCCGAAACCTCACAAGAGACAAAGGGGAGGAAGAAGTCCTCTGCAAAGAAGAGCTCCCGCAAGCCGGCGGACTCCGAGAAAACTCTCTCCTCAGATAATCCACCTGAAAGAACCGGAGACATTTTTCAACCCATCCCCATCAATACCGTTATTCCTATTCCTGTTCCTTCTCACTCACCAAGGCAAACCGAACCATCGGGCTACCACAAAACCGAGTCAGCATGAAAGGAGGAAGCAGAGGTTAGTATCAACTCTGAAAACTCCAAGTCCCCAAGCAAAAGAATCGAAGAGGTAATAGCTGACGTAGGCTTAAACACTTCTGAAGCCATTGAGAACATAGTCCAAGACATTGCAAGGGAAACCGAAGACGATGTGTTAAGTCGTCGTAAGTCAGTTGATCAGGTTGAGATACCCGATCAAAGTGAAGTTCAACCGGTCGAAGAAACGGCCAAAACCGCAAACATTACTCCTCCGGCTCAGGAGGGTAACACTGAAGAACAGGAACCATCCGGTTCCACAGGGAACAAGTCAGTTCCAGATGACACAGCAAACCAATCGGCTCAAGATGGGCCATCCGACTCAGCATTCATACATGAAGGGTCAGTTCAGGTTAACAAAGGAAAAGAGGTTCTTATTGAAGAATCGACGGTGACGGGAAAAGGTATTTGCAAACCGGCCCTCAATAAGAAGTCTTAACCGGGGACAAGGTCCCTTTTACAGCAGAACAGGAGGATGAAATGTTCGAAGGGCTCATCAGGGATATGAACAAAAGTGCTAGTGATGTGATAGCATCATACCTCAGGAGGGTACAGCTTCGTTGCGAGACTAAGATATCTGATATGGCTCTAGGGTTGCGCGGCAGCAAACATTGGGATAGACTCATAAAGTTAGAAGAAATGGCCCTCAAGTTGGCTCACACCAATCTTATCCAACCCACATTCAGCAAAACCACGGTAATTCGCGAATATGCTCGGTTACAAGTAGTTGAAGATGCATTGAAAGAAGCTGAAGGAGCGACGCTAACTCCAATTGAAATGAGAATGACTGAACGGTTTCATTCGGTGCGGGAAAGGCTCCTGAAAAATCTTGACTATCTTGATGCACAATGGAGAAACGGCTGCCGACACCAACTCAGTAATACCGATCTACATCAAAGTAAGCCCTTCTATGTGGTCGGGGAGACATCCAGAACGGCAGAAAACCGGGAACAAGATCCCCACAAAATGCTAAGGCTCCGGAAATTTATCAAATGAAGCAGGCGGTGATTGATACCATTGATTCATGTCTTGGAAATTACAAAACTGCAACCGATGAGAGGATCGCTACAGCTGAAGCAAATCTGTCAAACACTATACGAGGATCTGTTTAAACCGAAATAGCCAACACCGTTCAAACATCTATCAAATCCATGATAGATGAGGCTGTGCAAACCTCCGTCAAATCTTTGATCGCAGAGTCCATCCAAACCGCAACCGCTCCTCAGATAGATATGTTGCAGGCAATGGCTATTCAGATTGGGGAGTTGTCCAAACTCCAAGTAAGAAAGACTCAAGAGAAGATCGAGTCCGACGCCGAAACCGCTAAGAGGCTGTAAGACGAAGAAAAGGAGAGGGAACGGTTAAGGATAGACCTCGAAGAAAAAGATTTTGAAATGGCCAAGCAATGTGACGAGGAGGAACAAGCAGCTGTCCAGGAACCCACACCGGCTCAACCGTCTCACTCTATGAAAACACGAAACAAGAACAAGAGAAAGGCAGTTACGGAAGTAATGATGCGGGCAGATCGAAGCAGCCAAAGAACAATTGTACCGGTCGGGCTGAACGTGCAACCTGCTGCTGACGAAGAAGAAGAGGAAGAAGAAGAGGATATCGAAGAACTCAACCGGCGCAAGAAGAGGACACTTGAAAGGTCAAACGCAACTCCAAGTTCCAGACCAGTTGCTGCTCAACCGCCTCGTCAACCAAAACCAGTCTGTACCGGCTTTGGTTTCGGCAAAAAGACTCCCGACATCTCAAGTGTGTGGACCGGATTTCAGATTGACGCTGAAAGACGCGACAGGGAATGGAAGGCAAAGGAAGAAGAAGAAAGAAGGCGGCTTGAAAAAGAACTTGAGAAAGAACTTCAAAAGGGGGGATCATCCAAGCCTTAGCTTCTATTTCCTTAAAGAACAATTTATGTTTAACTTTGTTTCAGAACTTAGTCGTTTTATCACACCTTTAAATTTATCAGTCTTTACATATCTTTTGAAACACTCAAACACATGTTTTTGAAAATTCTCTTCAAACAGAAAATAATCAAAAAGGGAGAAATCACTAAACAAGTTTTTCAAAACAACCATACATTACAAGTTTTGAATATTTATTCTAAATAATCAAAAAGGGAGAAATTGATAAGAAAAATTAAGAAAGTTAATTTTCAAACCGGCCATACATTACAAGTTTTGAATATTTATTCTAAATAATCAAAAAGGGAGAAATTGATAAGAAAAATTAAGTAATGTTAATTTTTGGAACCGGCTAGAAAAACTAAACAGTTGTTAATTTTCATGTGCAGGTGCAGATCAAATCGTATGAACCGGCTGAGCCTTATAAACCGGTTGCTGAAATCATTTCAAAGAAACCAGTCCCAAGTGATCAAGTCAAAGATCAGAGGAACCGGTTTCTACTCTCTCAAGTGACCGGCCAGCAAAGACAAAAGTTTACATACCAGCCGGATCACACTACACAAGAAACAAAACCGGAAACTTCAACCTACAAGAGTGACGTAACATGACGAAACAGACGTGTCTCGAAGAAATAAAAGAAGATCAGATCCGATCGGAAGCATGCGAGGAAAGCAATGATGCTTTACTGATCTGAAGTTGACAACCAAAGGTGCATGCCCGACACGTGCTCAAATCTGAAAACCGATTACGTCATCATACACTCAGAGTTGTCTGCATGATTGTCAAGTGTTGAGGAAGGTGAAACGTGCAAGCAACCTTTCTACACCGGCGTGATAATGATCAACCAATCCAGAGGAGAGAGAAGAAAATAACCGTTGGATCTCATCAGCTATAAAAGGAAGATGAAACGTCCTCATTTAATACAAAAAAGTGAATCATCAAGCAAGAAAAACATTCAATACATGAGAAGTGATAAGTTATAAATATTCTAGAGAGATAAACTGTTACGATCCAAAAACCGGTGTGTCATAAACCGGAAGCTTTTTGTGTGTTGTTGTGTTGAGTTATTGTATTACATCAAAGAGTGAGTTGGTATAACCGGCGAGTAGCGAAGTTGCGCTCGACCGGCAGTGTTATTGTAACTATAAAAGTTAGTGGAGATCCTTCTCATAATCTGAGAAGAAGGGGTGACGTAGGAGGGTTTGCTCCGAACATCCATAAAAAATCCTGTCTCGTGTCTTTTCTTTCGTTTCATTACTTACTCAATTAACCTAACCTCAAACCGAATTAATCGTACCCCGTAAACCGATCCACTCATATCTCTAAAACCGACTCCTTCTAAAAACATCATCTAAGTCACATACGTTGCTTCAGACAGAAACAGACATTTCCGCCCTTGAACCCGGTTCAAGAGTCTGTGACAGTTTGTGTAGTGCTGAGAACGGTTTTAGTCTCTAACAGGACTATCACCAACGTGTTGTGTGTGTTGTAAGAGGTCACCCTTCCTGAAACCGGAAACACCCCGGTCCTCCAAGGGCGTCCCCGATCCTAACAGTTCGAGGACTTCGACCCGAATATACACCATTCATTACCTCGATTCAAGGTTGGGCTCAACAACCTTCACTCGAGGAGTTTGAAAATCTTTTGTCATCTCAAGAGTCGTTGGCCGCACAAATGGCTGGAATGAGTATAAAGGAGGAGTCGAACAGTGCGTTGTTCGTGAAGAAATCGAGCTGGAAAAAGGGAAAGTCGAAGAAGGAAGAAACAAGTCAAGATTCTTCAAATATTCTTAAGAAGTCCCTTAAGTGTTTCAGCTGCGGCAAGACTGGACACTTCAAGAGAGACTGTCGAGTAAATTTGAATGGAAATTTTGCTGGTTCAAATCTCGGAGAAAAGTCTAACCAGCGTGTTGAGGAGGACTGGGACAAGGCTTTTCATGTCGATGTGGCGACTTTGAAGGAAAAAAAAAACAAGGGCTTCTCATGGTAAACAGAAGATCGATCAAAGGTGGATCGTCGATTCAGGGTGCGGACATCATGTTACTAGAGATGATTCTGTGTTCTCGTCGAGTCGAGTTCATAATGGGGGCAGTGGCATTGTCACGACAGATAACTCGATTCACGAACTTAAAAAGGAATGATCAGTTGTCATTGAAAGTGATAAAGGAGAATCTATTACTTTGAAGAATGTCTCGGTTGCAAATGCTGTAGACGCTGGAAATTTGGTGTTATTCGGTCCAAATGATGTTAAGTTCTTAAGGGATGTGAAAGAAATCAAGGCGGATGTGGTCCACACTAGAACTCGGGTAAATGATCTCTTTGTCCTTTCAGCTTCAAATTCGTACATAGAAAAGGGTGAACGACAAAAGCACCTCCTTTCTATGGCATGCAAGACTTGGGCATGTGAATATGACTAAGCTTAGTGTTATGTCTCGAAAGAAACTTGTCGAAGGTCTACCTGAAGATCTGAGAATTGAAGAGGGCAGTGTGTGTGAAGGATGTCAATATGAGAAGGCTCATCGACTTCCTTTTGACAACACTGTATCGAGAAGTAAGGGTCCTTTGGATCGAGTTCATAGTGACTTGATGGGACCAACTCGAACTGCCTCATACTCGGGAAGTAAATATATGTTGCTGTTTGTGGATGATTTCTCCAGGTTCACTTGGATGTACTTTGTGAAAGAGAAGTCTGAAGTGTTCTCTAAATTTCTCGAGTTCAAGGAGACGGTAGAAGGAGAATAGGAAAGGAATATTCGATATTTGACAGACAATGGTGGGGAATTTTTCTCAAAAGAGTTTGAATTGTTTTGTAGGCAAAATGACATAAAAAGAGAACTCTCCTACTCTGAGACCCCACAACAAAATGGGATAGCCGAAAGGAAGATTCGACACCTTACAGAGACTTGTAAGTCTTGGCTGCATATGAAGAATATACCAAGGCAGTTATGGGCATAAGGCATGAGTTGTGCTGCTCATGTCATCAATCGAGTTCTGCTTAGCCCAAATGAGTTCAAATCTCCATTCGAGATGTTTTTTGGTTTTAAGCCAAATGTTAAACATTTTCGAGTTTTTGGATCTACTTATTATGTCCATATTCCAGACTCGAGAAGGAGCAAATTGGATGCGAAGGTAGTCAAATGCGTGTTTGTCGGCTATGACCAGAGAAGGAAAGGATGGCGGTGTATGGATCCGTCAACTCACAAATGCACTGTGTCGAGAGATGTTGTTTTCGACGAAATTTCTTCGTACTATATGAAGGATGTTGAAGAAATTGTTCAGACCGATCTTCCCATTCCCACGTCTATGGGAAGCTCCTGTAGTAGTGATAATAGTGACAGGGGGAGCCCCGACATAGCTCAAGATACTTCAGTCGATGAAGGAGAAAAAGGTGAAAGGTTACCAAGATGTCCACATCAGGAAGAATCAAGTCAACAACAGAATGGGGAATCTCGACCAAAAAGGAACATTGTAAGGCCCCTTCGATTTAGGGATGATAATTTTGTAACAACCTTCTCTTGTTTCTTGGCAAACACAATAGACGACGAGGAACCCACTTCTTATAATGAAGCAAAAAATGTCAAGGAATGGGTGACAACAATGGAGGAGAAAATGCATGCTCTCAAGAAGAATGAGACATGGGACGTTGTTCCGAAGCCTCCTGATACTCAAGCAGTCACAGGTAAGTGGGTGTATCGAATCAAGCAAAAGGCTACTGGAAGCATAGATCGTTACAAAGCTAGATTGGTCGCTCGAGGATTCTCACAAAAGTATGGAGAAGATTACGAGGACACATTCACCCCAGTTGCGAAGATGACGTCAATTCGCACTGTGTTGGCCTTAGCAGCAAGTTCTCGATGGAAACTATGGCAATTGGATGTCAAGAATGAATTTCTCTACGGAGAACTTGATCGTCCAATATATATGGAACAACCACCTGAATTCGAGAAGACTGATGGTTCCCAATTGGTCTGTAGACTTAAGAAGGCACTATATGGATTAAAGCAAGCCCCGCGTGCTTGGTATGGAAAGATTGCATAATATCTTCTATTTTGTGGGACAAGGCTTCAGAATCCGACTCAAGTCTATTTATAAAGAAGAGTCAAGGACAGATGGTGGTGGTTCTTCTTTATGTGGATGACATAATCTTGACGGGTAGTAACTATGATGAGGTTGCTCGTCTACAAGAGGAGCTCTCGTTTGGTTTTGAGATGAAAAAACTTGGTGAACTTGGAACCTTCCTTGGTCTGCAAATCGAAAATTTCGATAAAGGGTTGTTTGTATCGTAGATTAACTATGCAAAGAAGTTGGTAGAAAGCTTTGGTATGTCTGATGGAAAAAAAAGTTATACTCCTCTCGACGTAAATCCTAGACTTAGTCGAGATGAAGGAACATGTCTACCAGATCCTCGTCCTTATCGTGCTCTTGTGGGATGTTTGATTTATCTGACTATAACAAGGCCTGACATTGCTTTTGCAGTTGGAGTGGTGAGTCGATACATGCAGGAGCCAATGAAACCACACATCGAAGAAGCGAATGAAAATTTTGAAGTATATTAATACCTCGCTAGATATTGGTCTACTATATGAGAAAGATGCGAAATTTGTCTTGCAAGGATACGTAGATGCTGACTTTGCTGGAGATCGAGACGATTGAAGGTCTACATCTGGGTTTGTTTTTCTTTGTGGAAACACTAGCATATCTTGGAGTAGTAGGAAACAATGATCGGTATCCTTGTTTACAACAGAAGCGGAATACAAAGCATCAACTCACACAGCACATGAGTGCATATGGATTTGTAGACTATGGGAGGATTTTCATGTCAAGTTTGATCATCCAGTTCCTATACATGGAGATAATTTGAGTGCTATTAAATTGACTTCAAATCATGTGTTTCATGCGAGGACAAAACACATTGAGTTGGAGCATCACTTTATTCGTGAAAAAGTATTATAGGGAATCATTGAGATGGTTGCAGTAAGGAGTGAAGACAATGTTGCTGATATCTTCACAAAAGCACTTCCTAAAGGTCCTTTCGAAAATCTACGATCTAAGTTGGGACTAGTTCATCGGGCATCACTTTAAGGGGGAGTGTTAGAAATTAAAGTAATAATAATAATAATTATGGAGTATTTGGTTGTTAAAGTGCCTCTTGGATTATCCAAGACTCTTGATCTTATCTAGTAATGAGACTCTTCATTTCTTTAGTTTAATGTCTTAGTTATGCTTTATTTTATTTAAGGATTGTAATCGTGTTCTTATTTCAATCAAGTTCAATAGACAGAATCTCATTTCAGTTTGTTTTCATTATCTAGAGTTTATATTCACTTTCCAATATAATTCTTCACTGTTCGATCATAGAGGTCCTGGTTGTGACTTCGTTACAGATTGGACTCGTAACACAAAGAAGACATAGACATGTACATTATGTAAAATTAACCTTCTATCCTATTGATGTTAGAAGGATTGATTGGAGAAGCAATCATTTTTCTTGAGCTGAATTGGTGCAAGTTCGATGATTCTGTAAATGATTCAACAACTAGAAATCATAAGAAAGTCCTATTTTGGGAGAGAAATTGGATACTAAAGGAAATGGATTTCGTGGGCTATGTTAAACAATTTAAACAAATAGTTCAAGGGCTATGTTAAAAAATTTTAACATTCCATTGTCTTTTTGTGCGAATTAAAAATTGTTAACGAGATGAAATAATTGTTAAATTGTCTTTTTTTTAAACAATTTTAACTTTTGATTGTCTTTTTTTTGTGCGAAAAAAGTTAATATACAAAATGAAATAAGATGTTCATATTTAAAGATTAGGCCTTATCTACCAGATAGTTGGAGTATCTTCGGGTACAAAATTAGAAACTCATAATCGTTAGGATCAATTTATTATAATTTGATTAAATTGATTTATCTTGGTTAGGAATTACTTATTTCTTTTTTTTAAATGTTCCATTTAATAAAAAATCGTTTAAGAACAACGATAAAAGAATGATATGAAAAAAAAGTTATGTACAAATTGATTACATTCGAATAATTAATTGACTCGAAGATCTTCAAGAAGAGCAATAAGATCTCCACACGAATCCACTGGTTTTCTAGATCTAATTTCCGAGATCGACATGATAATGGCATTATGAATAATCCTTAACGGCCTACTTTAGTTGCTAAAAGTTCTTCGATTTATTTCCAACCAGATAATCCACCAGAAAATTATAGGAATAAAGACCCATCTTCTAATTCTCACATTTTTAGTCGCCCTAATCCATGCCTCCCAATAGCCACTAACAGTTTCTGGCATAACCCATTGTTTTCTAGTCAAATTCCACAAAAGACTCCATATACTTGCAACAACGTGACAATGTAAAATTAGATGAAAAATTAGAATCTCGAGAAGATGGGTTTAACCCTTTATTTCTAACCATTAACAAAAGTCTATCATTGGACATGCTTTCATCACTTTTCAATCTTCTTCTTTATCTGATATGATTAGAAAAACCACTAGACCAAATTTCAAACATATCTTTGACCGATGAATCTCTACAAATAGAGATAGAAGCAAGCTCGGGGAAAACCTTCGCCAAACATATACCACCACACAAAGTGTCGTCCCAAAAACTAATCTAACTTCCATCACCCACAATAAAAATCGAATTCTCTCGATAACCTTCCACATGACATAAATACCATCCCAAATGTTGCAACCCACGGGTCTATAAGATTTTTTGGTGAACCAACTAGACTTATCCTGACCATATTTACATGTAATCAATTTAGCCCAAATACTATCTTGCTCAGTTGCAAATCTACTACACTATTTTGATAATAAGGCTTTATTAAAGAAATAAGATCGCAAATTCCCATCCCCCTGCTCTTTTATTAATTATCTTATCTCAACTCACTAAATGAGAAAATGAAGAATTAGACAATCCCCATAAGAATTTACACATAATTCTTTCCATCTTCACGACCACAGACTTAGGGATGACAAATAGAGACATCATATAAGTTGGCATTAAAGAAAGAGCACTCTTGATAAGAACTAATCGGCCTCCCTAAAAATCATCTTACTTTTCCATATGAGAAGCTTCCTCTCCACCTTACTTATTAGGCATTACCTATTTCTACTGTTACTATTGGGAAATCATTTTGAGTAATGAAAATGTGAAGATATAACTTCATAATAAAACAAAATCCTAACTTCATTTTGAGTAATGAAAATGGACATGCCAAATCAAAAATGAAATGGCATGGTCCTTGAAGAAAATTCTAAGAATCGGAGGAGAGACATATCAGATGATGAAGTTCAAAATTGGTAATAGAAGGGGAATATTATTCAGGCACGATCCATGTTTAGAGAATAATCTCATTATTATTCTTCGGGAGGAATTCCAATCTATTAGAGTCAGAATCAGAAGAAATTGTTTGTTGTACTCAATTAGAGATATTCAAAAAGGAAAATGCAGTTATATTCTTAAGAGTAATCCAGAAGGAGTTAGAATTCTGAATTTGATCAATAATATAAAATTCAATGGAAACATTAATACAAAGAGTTGAGATACTGTTATGAATGGAAAGTTCGTGGTAGAAAAGCATGGGAGATCATTAGAAAAAAGGAGGTGATGGTCGATTGACATAAAGTAGTCTAGTCTTCAAAGGTTATACCTCGAAACCAATTTATTCTTTGACTGAAATTCAGGAAAAGATTGGCGACAAGAGACATAATTAAGAAGTATATGAATATTTAGATGTTAATTACCCAATATGCGCAGTAAAAGAGGAAAGCATTGACCATTTGTTTGGGAAATGCGCATTTGTATCCAAGTTTTAAATTAATTTTTCTCAGAACATGAATATCACTAAATTTCTAGGTATATGGAACGAATTATAGAGCTTGTAAAGAAAAAGGCTAAGGGCGATAGTTTTTATGCGAATGTTTTCAAATGCTTCTTTGGAGTCCTAGTCTACAATACCTGGAAAGAAAGAAATACATGAATTCATAGCATAAATAAGAAAACATAAGGAAAAATTTGGGATGATATTGTTTCTGATGGCAACGCTCTCATACATACATGGAGGGGAATTCCGATTAATGAAGACAGTTGGAAGTTTAGTCAAAGATAGAATATCCCCTATAAAATCATTACAAGGAAAGAATGGTTGAAATAGTTCTTGTTTAATGACTTGTTTGCAATTCAATTATTTGTTATTCTGTTTTTTTGTAACTTAGTTGTTTGAAACTCATTTGATATTTTCAATAAAGCTAGGATCTGTCTAGCTTTGGTTTTAAAATTCATTTTCCATCTTTTGAGATTTTAATGAAATGACACTAAACCGTTTTCCAAAAAAAAACAATAGAATGGAGGACGTTTACTAAGGATATAAACGTAAATTCTATAATATCCGAGTTTTATTTTTTAAATCTCAGCTTATTTGAATATTATAATAAAATCTCTCATTTTGATATATATGGGTGTTGCATCCACCATTATTTCTAAAGATAAGACCAATAGTAAGATATACTTTAATTTGAAGCATTATCATGTACCGAATGATATATGTATACACTCATGAATATAACAGCCCACATTTTATTTTATTTTACTATTCTTAGCAATGACAAATGACCTATTAAACTACAATATCATCATTCAGGGAAAATCATCGTTCAATCATATTTCTTATACCAAATAAAAATAAACTAATGAATCGAAATACAACAAAGGAGATACAAATCTTTTGACCAAATGTAAGCTGAGCTCGTCCTCATACAACAAAATATTTACCATTTAGCATACATGGAGTTCCATCCCTGTATGAGTTGATAATGGACTTTTAATTGAATATGATGTTTTCCTTGTGTCATCACTTTTAATATATGCGGCTGTCCTTTAATAAAATAGGTCCTCTCTTGCTTTCCTTCTAAGCCAAGAATCGCCTGCATTTTATTAAAAAGTATTAAACTTTTCATTCGTCTATTTCGTCGTAAAGTTCGCGACATAATGCTAGAAATTGAAACACGAAGTAGGAGTGGAGATATAAACAAACAATCAGATATAAGTTCCTATAGGTGACAAACAAAAATCGCCTCAAACAAATTGACTTGTTGGCTTCGCCAAAAGGCCTCATCTATAGAAACCCGGCTTGCGTGGTCAAAATTTTTAAAAACAGAGTAGACAGATTTAACCGAAAACAGATACTTATTCAAGAAAAATCTCTTCTGTCATTGAATGGGAGTAAATATATACTATTCTTTAAAAACAATTATTTAAGGATGTTAAATAGTAAATAAACATCATATTCAGATAACCAAACTAAACAAAATGAAGAATAGCAATAACAAATAGGAAAGGTGTTACCTCCAACAATTTCTTTCCAAAAAGATCTTTAGCTCGAGAATGCCTAAGTAAGTAGGAAATAACATCAATCCTCCCATTATACCCAATTGGTAAATTCAACTCCAAAAGCTTCAAATTAAATAATTGGAGTGGGAATTGTTTCTGAAAGACAGCACTAGAAACAAGAACCTGTGCAAAATGAGATCATTCAAATGGTTATTTAGAGGAAGAAATCAATTCATTTATAAGAAATCAATCATCTTTGGAAGGTTTTTTCCTCACCCATCAAATGATAATTGAAAAAAAAAATAACAACTAAAGTTAAGAGTTAAGAAACATACCTGCATAATGCCTGACCGAAGTCTTAAGTATTTGGAATGCTGAAATTTTTTAAGCATCTGAATAACATTCAAAACCCTTTTTTTGCCATTTTCCATCATGACGAACAAAGCAATTGAGATCAACCTTTTCCATAGAGGGGACGTTAGCTAAGATCCTGACAAAAGCATCTCCCTTATATTTGAGTGCATAAAGTTTTGGCCCTTCAATTACAATTTTAAAGTCTATGGGACATAACTGAACTGAAATATCCAGTTTTTCTAGATATTTACCCACAATACTAATAGCATCCAAACCACTCTCACAATTGTGTAAAGTCAGATCCTTCAGGTTTGGACACCCAGAAAACAGTTCTGAGAATTCACAATCTGGATCATTAAAAATGGGATGTTCTAGGTATAGTGCAGTTAGGATGGGAAAATTAAAAGAGTGTGATCCATTAATAGAACCACATGGAGCATGGAGGGTTTTCAATGATTGGGAAGTAATAATAGGATGCATAGAAGAGTAGTTACCAAGACCAATATTGATCATTAGATGTTGTGTGTCGTGTAACAACACATACTTCAAAACACTTTTCAAGAAACGAAGATTAGTTGAAAACACAAATTCTAGGCTGAAAGAAGAGATTTTTGATCCATCACATCGTGAAAGAACCTCCTTGATAAAATTTATAAAAAATCATATAGTTGCGGTATATTTTTTCATCAAATCGAAAAATGTTAAGAGAACGCCAAAGAGATTTGTATCATTTGGACAACACACAACTTTTAACCATGTATTTTGTATCTATAAATGAAAATATATGATAAATCAGAGGATCGGGCAACTCGCTAAGACGATCAACCCCATCAACTTCTCTTTTGTTTGTCACCATTATTTCCATCATTCGCGTAGTTTGGTTTCTTGTGAGAACCATTTGTTTTTTTTGTGTTGTCCAAAATCCTGCAAGTATAATAGTAGTTCATTTTCTTGTTCATTCCTGGAGCAATAATATATGAGCTATGGCAAATGTGTTGAGATCTTGAACACTATGAAAATATAGAACTAGTCAAAATTTACTTTTTGATAAAGAACAAACTAATCTAATTCAATTATTAAATAACCATTTGTTGAATAAGGATATTGGACAACTTGAGAAAAGAAATTGGTGTCCAAGAGTAAAGTAAATGATTTAAGGCAAACATTCATTACTTTTAGTCAATCAAAATCAATAAGTAATCTAGCTAGTAACATGAACAATAAAATTTAAAATCAGAAGTAAAAGGATGTCTAACAAAGTCTTCCTCCAACCATATAATTCTATAAACATAAATGAAGCTTAAAAAAGATAAATAATATAAAAATATATATATGCATATGAATTTTCTCAAAATGGACCAATATGTATTTGAACACCTAAAAGATGTAAATATACAAATGAATTATGTTTAAAATTATATCTAACTGCTTTAGTTTAATTGAATTTTAAGTAGCTTACAACCATGTAAAAAACATTTATAAAATTATTTGAAAAAGTTTTTATCCCAAAAAATTGCTAAATGATTTTATTGTACTTAAGCTGTGCACAAACTTAACAGTGTTTTGTGGCAAGGTTAGTGTGTCTTAGGATGAGCCATTTAAATATTTCCTCTATCTTAATATATATTGAATATATTATATTTAAGATTTATTGAATCGCTAAAATATATTTTCAATCCTATGTAATAGAGTGTATGGAATTCTTTCAAATAAAACAAATCATACTGCAAAACTTTTATGCGATTGTGTTGCCGGGTGAATGTTGTTTTTCTAATTTAATACATACTATTTTACTTGGAGGTGTGGGCAAATATAAAATTATTTTGTTGAAGGTTAAAAATATTTTATTGATCCTAAAACTATTATAAATCCAGTCATTATCTAAGTTATAATGAGTTTTCAAAAGTGCAATGATAAAAAACAATATAAAAAAGCAAAGAAATTTCTAAAACCTTCTTCAACAAAATGTTTGGTCGCTGGTCCAAGCGCTAGTGGAGCACTGCCTAAAGGAGGTAGAATTTCCTCCAATAATATCTGAAATCCTGCAACAATAACTCAGAAACTACAAATTCCCAAATTGAGATAAATTTTAATTGCGGAAACATACCTAGATATGCAGTGAAGAACAATTAACGAAGTTGTTCTTCGGATCTTATCTTCGAGATATGGGGTTTAGGTCTTGCAACCCTCTATTGATAGTAGTCTTTGAGTATTTTAGGTCTAATTAGGTTAGATATGATATCTATATGATTCTGGACCTAACCCAAATATATATATTTACTATTGGGCTCATCAACAAAATAGTAATGACAAGAGAGCGAAAATATTGTAACTAAAGTGTGAAAGTGATTAGGATGGATGACAACGTCTTCTTTAATATATTTATTTATCTCTCCTCCTTTCATTAATAATTTCTCTCTCTTTTCTTCATTTATATTTTTTTCTCCTTTTATCAATTAATTTATAATTGTATATTTAAATTAATTAATATATATATATATTTAAAAATAATAACTTTAAAAATTAATAAACATATATATTTAAATTAATTAATATATATATATATATTTAAAAGTAATAACTTTAAAAATTAATAAACATATATATAAAAAAGAATAAGAAGTTAAATATGAATATGATTAATTTTTTAAATTTAATTAATTTTTTGCGATTAATAGTTAATTAATTTATTTATGTATTTTTAATATAAATAATATTAAGGAGAACGAATAAATCAAATTAATAAAATATATAAATGCACATATTTTTTAAAATATATATTAAATTTTAAATATAAATATATATAAAATAAAAATTAAATATCTATATTCATAATTTGAAATATTTCTATTAAAAAATATTCATATTAAATTATTATTTCTCTTCTTTAAATATTCTTATTTCTCTTAAAAAAAAAAGGTCTCTTTTTATTCTTATTTAATTTTATTATAAGATATATATTAAAATTCACCTTCTAAATATTATAACTTTCATTTTTATATAACGTTTCTTTGTATATATATATATATGTTGAAAATTAATAATTTGAATTTTATTTATTATAAATATTAATAATTTGATTTTTAAGTTAAAATTACAAATTTATTTTTTTCAATTTTAAATTAAGTAAATATTTATAATAATTTTATAATAAAATTAAAGAATGGAAAATATTAAATAATTTATTTAAATAAAAAAGAATTAAGAGAGAGAAATTATTAAATACAGTTTGTGACATGTACAATTTAAAATGAAAGAGAGTATTTATTAGGTGACATGTACAATGCCACATCAATTTGCTGCCTCATTCCTACAATTTTTTCGCTCTCCTATCATTACTCTTATACTTTTACACAAATATATCCCCATATTTATGATAAATTTTTAAAAAAAGCACATAACTTTATATTTTAATAAATTATTTTAATTAAATTTAATCTTTATTAGGATAACAACTAGTATAAAATTAATATGTACTCGAATGATTGAATCGGGTAGTTGGTTTAACCCAGGCAACCAAGCACAAATAGAACTCAAAGAAACAAAAAATCACAATCACATCAGTTTGAGTCAAAACATGGTTGACATTGTTAGAACTTCTATTACTTATAAATGTTAATGACAATAATTTTTAAAAATGATTTTAAAGATTAATTAACATAATACACGTGCACCATCTTTTCATAACAAATTTTTTAGGATCGCATCTGACAATAGGTTTGACTATTGTGAACAATTTACCTACTTCAATTTGATTTTAAATCTTATAGAAGTTAAAATCTCTTTCTATTCTTCGTAAATCTTCACAAACTCTTGAACAAGTTCAAATACATAAACCGTTTGTTGGATTCGAAGCTTCAAACATATGAATGTAAATGGAAGAAAGTAAAGAACATAGAGTTTGTTTATGGATGTTCGGAGTAAACCCTCCTATGTCACTCTTTATTACTCAAATGGAAGGATATTCAGTAGAAGACTTTGATTTGAATAGAACTCACTAAACAAACCAAGTCAGAAATCACATTACTTAACAACCGCCTGCTGCAATGTGGTTTACAAAATAATTTTAAAAACTTTTCTAAACGCTTTAAAAATGTCATAGGAAAAATAATAAATCTTAATCAATCTACATTTATCCCTAGTATAAAAATCTCTCATAATATTCTTTTCATGTAGAGGCTTTTAAAAGACTACAAGAAAAAGAAAATATCTTAAAGAGTGGCTTTCAAAATAGATATCAAGAAAGCTTTCGACTTTGTTAGATGGGAAGCCATTCGAGATTTTCTGGTTGTATATATTTTTCCAATGATTTTTATTGATTGAATTATGCAATGTGTTTCTTCATCCAATTTTGTTGTTAGCGTCAATGGAGTCCACAGAGGCTACTTCAAGGGTGAAAACGGGGTAAGACAATGGGACCCCCTCTCTTCTACCTTTTTGTATCTATCATGAAGATCTTTGAGAGCATCTTCGCGATGTTCCGAAATAATCGTCCATACATCTTTCACCCTTTCTGTAAGATAGAGGAGGTAACCCATTTATGCTTTGTTGATGATCTGTTCATTCTAGCGCACGCAGATATCGATTCCATAAAAACTATTAGGGCTGCACTAATGTTTTTTCTTAGGTTATACGTCTTACTATTAATGAAAGCAAAAGTGTGGCATTTCTATGGAGGAGTGAAGGAAGAAACAAAGTAGGACATATTCAACATCATGGGCATTGCGGAAGACAACTTTCCCGTAAGGTACTTGGGGATTCCGTTAACCACAAAACATATCGAGATCTCACACTAAAAGTCGTTAATTGAAAAGGTAAAAAACACGATATCTAGTTGGGCGGCAAAAAAACTATCTTATGTAGGGAGGATCGAGGTTATCAAAACCGTAGTCACAGGAATAATTGGATATTGGGTGCAGCAGATGGTCATTCCGAAGAAGGTAATGAAGGAGCGAGACTAACTAATGAAGAACTTCATATGGGGTAGTAGCGGGAGAAGAGGAAAGAAAATCAAATGGACTACTCTCTGTAAGCCGAAAGAGGAGGGAGGCATTGTCCTAAACAACTGCATCGAGTGGAACATGACTTTAACCTTTAAGCATCTGTGGGCATTTGAACGCAACCAGGAATCATTATGGATTAAATGGGTACACACGCGATTTATGAAACAGGAAACCAGTATATGGACGTGTAAAATCAATGAAGGTATGAGCTGGTCACTAAATAAAATTTGTAAACTAAGAAGTGATATTGCAAACCTTTACGACATTCGGCTAGGGGACGAGAAATATTCTCTGTTTTGCATGATCCCTGGTTCAAAAACCAGTCAATCATTCACAAAGAGGAGTTCAAAAATACACGTATCTTAAGGGACATTGTAGTGACAAAAATCAGAGACGTAAAAGACGGGGACTGAGACTCGCTTTTGAGAAGAAATCCAGAATGATAAAGGATACTAGATCACATCAGTAACATACAACTCTGAGATACACCCGACGTTCATGAACTGAATGTAGAAGATAATGGGAAGTTGGTCTCAAAGTAAATATGGTTGATAATCCGAGAAAAATCTTAGAAAGTTGAATGGGCTCCTCCCGTATGATCAACCATGATCATTCCTCGATATCAGTTCATCCACTCGTGATTGTATCAGCAAGTATATGAGTATCCCAAACATGAGTTGTCTTCTATACAACGAAAGTGAAGAAACCATTGATCACCTGTTTAGGAGCTGTAGTATAGCATTGGAAATTTGGGAGTGGAGCTGATCAGTTTTCCGAAGGAATGAAAAGAAATCAAAGAAGCATCACTATTCAAAGCCAAAGGAAACAAATTCGCAACAAACGTATTCAAGTGTGGCTTTGGAGCAATAGTTTACAATATTTGGAAGGAACGTAATGCGAGAGTCTATGGCAGAACTTGTAAAAGTGTTGAAGAATTATGGAGATACATAGTCTTGGATTGTGGCACACTTGTGGGAATGTGGAGAAAGGTTCCAAGTATGGAGCATAATTGGAATATCAGTAGGAATTGGAATTTACCGTTTACTAAAATCATTATATACGAAAGCATTGTAATCAGATAGTTCATTTACATTTTTACTTTTATTCAGAATGATACGACTTCAAAATCATTCTAGGTCTGTCTAAAATGATATCTTAAACTCGTGATTTTTTTTCCCGTTTTTGGGAATTTTTAATGAAATGACGCAAATTCGTTTTTTCCCACAAAAAAACAATCGTCTGCTTTTTAACTTCTAGCTAACACACTCTGTTGAATAGAAAACCCTTTCTTCAACTTACAACACTGATATTTCACACAAAAAGATAAGTGAAGGAATTATATCTTTACTTGTAATGTTAGTTATGTTGTCTCAGTTAATTTTCTTATTTTGAATCATCTCCAAGTAGTAGTATTTGCTGATGATTGTGGTTGGGTCTTTGAGTTGGATAAAAGTGATGTTCATCCACTGGTTATCATCTTTAGTTGCTCTGAATTAACAAACAATTGTTACAAAGAACATCATTCATATATAGCTGTATAAGTTATTGTTGTTCCTGGTCTATTATAGTGCCTAAATCCCTTGGTTCTTCAAATTGGCTTTTAGGTTGTTTTCTGCATCTAGTATTCTTTATGAATGGAAGCGGTCTACTGTGAACTTACTATTGTAGATGTATGCATTGAATGTTGGATCTTCTCAATCTGTTCATAGTATTCTTTAAATCCAAAAAAATTCATGGGATTAGATGTTTTGCAACAGTTAAGAGATGTACATGATAAAATATTATAGTTGATTATGATATTTCATTCCGGTTAACAAACATTTTTATCACTATCTTGGTAAAATAGTGATTGGGTTTGGCATAGAAATAACAAATTTCATAACATAAGCTTCTACACTTATGGATTTTCTATTACGGAGATTACTTGGTAAAATAAGTGACAGATCTTAGTTTGTTTGTTTTCTAACTGAAACATTTGTGCCTGCTCAACGTCTAATTTTACAGGAAATACTACAATTGATTTTTTAAATTCATTTTGAATCTTTGTCAAGATAATAATTTCATGACAATTGGTATTTGATCGAATACAATTTATACAATGATAATGGAGATGAATGAATGTGTAATGGTATGTCTACATTTTGGTTGGATTAGAGTCTAAACTCTATGAAACATTTTTAAATAAATAGAATTTGTAGCAATAATTATCATTAAAAATAAAAAAATAAATATGTTTTGTTGTTTTACACGTGTATGATAGTTCAAGAACAACCATGAAAATTTTGGGCATTGTTACTCCTAATTGGCTATTACAGTTGCAAATCATTATTAAAATGCTTATCTGATTATTTTATGCTTATCTCATTAAATGGCATTGTTTATTTCAATTGTGAATCCAATACATTAGTGTTAGATTGTAATATATTTATTTTTTAAAATGAAGAAGGTTAACTACCTTTATTAATGTTAATGTTTGTTTTTCTTTCAGTTATATAGACTTGGACTTTATTATTGTTCTTGAGGCCACCTTCAATTTTTGTAATCAATTAAGTATCTTCATTGGCATTCTCCATTTGGTATGTTCTAAAAATTTGGATAAATGACATAATTACTTGAATTGTTAGGGTTGCATGTTTAGAGAAATGACTTTATTGAATTGTTTGGGTTGCATGTTTAGAGAAATGACTTTATTGAATTGTTATTGTTGCATTTTTAGAAAAATGACTTCCCCGATTTGTTAAGGTTGCATGTTTAAAGAAATGACATAAGTAGATATTGATTTTGTTATAATCAGTTGTTCATTTCTAGTTAAAATGGAAGTACCTGATAAACATTGGATGACTCTACGGCGAAATGATCCAAAATATATCGAAGGGGTTGAAATATTCATAGATTTCGCGATTAGGTCTACTAACAGAACTTCTATTGCTTGTCTGTGCGTAAAATGTGCAAATTGAACTTACGAGAATAGAACCGTGGTGAGAGATCATATAATTGTGTTTGGAATCCTTCAAAATTATAATTTTTGGTATTGTCATGGAGAAAGAAGATCTTCGAATGTAAGGGTCGACGGTCAGGATGAGGATGATGAATTAGATGAAGTTTAAGATGAAAATCATGGTGGAGTACGAGATAATGTCGTTAATGATGAAATTAACGAAGAAATTGATCAAGATAATGATCTATTTATGGAAGACATCAACAGACATTCCCATTGAATCCTATAGAGATAAGACGATGCCACAAGTAAAGAAGGCATGGGATAGGTGGAGATATGAAAACAAGAAGACATACATTGACCCGTATATTGATGACGAGGACAAAATCAGAACAAACCCTCCTCGAGAATTTTATGGCGAAGATTGGAATTATTTGCTTGACCATCACTACTTCACTCTGAATTTAAGGTGCATTACATAGTCGTATATATATAATTATATGTGTTTTTAGACTATTAACTAACAACTACTATCTTATAATTGTAGAAAAGAAGTATGACCAACGCTGACAACAGAAAGAAATTGATGTACCCCCACCACACCAGTAACAAACCATTTTCGCAGAAAGAACGAGATATGGTAATTTTTAGTTAAAGTATTCAATTTACATATTATCTAACATATGATATATGTATGTTATTTTTATATAGGAGAGGGAGATGGGACACCCCCTAGTCAAGCATAGTTCTTTCTACAAACACACACTAGGAGAGCGACTATCGATGATCCGACTCCCACGCCTTCTCTGCTCGTTCAATAGGCCGTCGTAAGTTGTTATCATTTCTAACATTTTAGTTTGAATGTATAAGTTTAAAATTACTAACATTAATGTTGTAAATGATTGTAGTCTGTGATGCGTGAACGGCTAGAAACAAATCCTAATTTGTCGCCGCTCGAGGTGTTTTAGTCTGCTTTAGGACGACAGGGACACGGGAGGGTGACAGGGATGGGATCGGGTATACGTCCCACTCACTTCAGACCCGATCAAAGGGGAAGTTCTTCTTCAAGCGTCAACTCGCGCGTGTCACAACAAACGCTGATGGAGAAGAACAGGATTCTGCGAAAAGAGTTGAATATGATACGCGCAAAACAGGAAGCACAAAAGGAGGCACATGAAGCACAAAATGAGGCACAAGAGCAAAGGATTAACGATATCCAGGTGGAGGTGCGCGCACAAAAAGAAGCTTTTGAGGCATTCATGTCTATGATTTCCCATCCTCCCTAAACCCTAATCAGTGATTCCCATTACAATTTAATTTCAAATTTTTGTATTACTATTTAGTATTTTGTTGAATTTGGATTTAATTTTATTTAAGAATGTTTTTTTTGTATGGTCTTCTTTTTCGTAAAAATATTTAAAACAGGTTTTGTGAAAATAAAAAAATAATCGTGGTTTTTTAATTTTTTTAAAATTATTAATCACGGCGTTACGAAAGCCGTGGTTAATAATACATATTATTAACATATTGTTAACCACGGCGTTACCAAAGCCGTGGTTAATAATATAGTATTATTAACCAGGGCGTTACAAAAGCCGTGGTTAATAATACAGTATTATTAACCACGGCTTCCTCCACATAAAGACATTGTTAATAATCAAAAACTTTTAATGTCGAGATTTATAGTGTCCACGAGCGACGGCTTTGTTCGCCGACATTAATAATCATTAACGTCGGCAATAAAGCTTTTAACGAAGGTTTTCACCGTCTTTAATAGTCTTTTTTTACTAGTGTTATAAGTCTGCACATAATTATAAATATTTACAACATTATAAATATATTTAAAATTAAATTTTTTTATAACAATTTTAGTGTTTGGGAAAGATTTTGTAATACATTGTAGTAGAATTAGGTATAAATTTTAAACATAAAAGATAGAAAAAAAAATATTGAGTTAAGTAGTGAAGAATCAAAGGAAGGAAATCGAATCATAACTATTTAGGTGAATACAATGGGGATGAGATATTAGAGAAAAATTATAATCCTCTTTGAAACTTGCCAGAGAAATCATCGGAGTTCGTTGTTGGAACTTGTCGTTCATCGTTGTGCAATCGTGTGTTGTGTAATCGTCGAGTCGTGTCGTGCAATTGTTGTGCCTTTCAATCTTTGTGTCGTGTTGTGTCGTGTCGTGCAATGACAAACGTCGTGTTGTGCATTCGATGTGTCGTTCAATCGATGTGTCGTGCAATTGATCTTTTTACTTTGCATATATCTTGATCTCTTGGAATATTGAAGAAAACACTCTCGATTACGGTTTTTTCTATTATCATCTTTTGGGGTTTCTTTGCTCTCATCATCAAAATGTTTTTACAAAAAATACATGACCTCTACTTCATGTCGTTTAAAAATGACTCAAATCTAAAAGAAATCCTAGAGAAATGGCATACTTACATAGGATCAAATAGAATGAAGCTGAAAAAGTGGTCAGAAGAGATGAATCTACAGAGCAGACCAAAGGAAACGACCCAGATTTGGTTCAAGCTTTGGAACATTTCAGCCCACATGTACAATGCTGAAGTAATTAATCATTTTGCATGTACAATTGGGAAATCATTATATATGTACCCAATAACTAAAGGAAGAGAGCATTTGTCCTTTGCTAGAATTAGCATTTAAGTGCATCCTAAGAGTGTCCTGCCAATGAAAATAGCAATTGTGGATAAGAAATGAAAGCACAATGTCATGGAGATCTCTTATGAATGGAAACCAAAAATGTGTTCTTTCTGTAATACTTTCATGCACAATAAATGTGATAAAGCTAAAGAATAATACCAGAAACCAAGAAGCAAAAAGATAAAAGATGAAAATAAAGGAGGGTAAACTCAAAGATTAAATAGTTATAGAAGAAAGCAAGAATGATTTTGGAAAAAAGAAAAGCAGTGAAAAATTGCTCAAATTGTTTTCATAAACTATCGGGTGGTTCTCACAAACTCTTCCAAAAGATTTCTCAATTGTAGCCCACAAGAACAATTTAAAAACTTTACATCAAGTGGTTCTTCAAACCATAATAAGTCGTTCCATCTCATCCATATTTTATGTCACAAAATGTTATGAGAGTAAGACCCAACTTTTTGTGGTTTCTCGAACCACAAAAACTGGATGCAATTTGAACTTGGCACTAAGTATGCTAGAGAAAAAGGATCAAAAGCCAACATTCTATCTTCAAGGCCCAAATTTTTTCAAACATTCTGTTACGCTTAAAACTATAACCGAGCCTTTCGAGTTCTTTGATTCAAGAAACGGGTTCTTGATCGTTGGGACCAAGGATGAAATTCAATACTCAAACGCAGCGGACATAGACTGAGGAGAGAATTCGAGGTTAAAGAGAGAAGAAACCGGGGTGAGAAGAGAATACCACTAGAATACACCTAGTAATCCGAGAAAAGGGTTGAGGGCCGAGAGAATAACTTAGAGCACCAAGTTCCAAAATATTCAATTCATAGCCCCAAAAAGTGGGGTGGGCATCAGCATTTAAAGAGGCTGAATTACCCAAGAGTATTCGGTTACAACTACTTCCAAAATAACGTAATTCGATTTAAGAGAAATAAGAGAGAAAGGAAACAAAACAGAATTATTCAATAAAAACATAAACTGACTCATATGCACACTTGGGCCGAGAAATGGGTGTTACAAATATTTTAGGACCGAGATTTTGGTGAGCAGACAGTAACATAATCTCCCCCTTCGAGGTTCGTCGCCCTCGACGAAAACAACGCAAACTGGTCAGCCTCTAATGCGCATCTTCAAACTTCAAAACATATTGCTTCGGTCGGGCTTCAAAATGTTCAGCAAACTTCGCCGCAAAGGACCGGTCTTCTTAAAAATCTTTCGGCAGAATCGTTTCAGTAGTGGAGCTGGTCGGGTCCTTTCCATTCCGCCCATGTATGGAATTTCTGTGCACCCGGGGTCGAGTTTTTCTTCGTTTGGAGCTGGCATTTGTTGCTGCAATGTCTCCAGCGCCTGGTGCAAAAATAATTTCTTCCAAATTTGATTAAACTCTATAATGTTATCAAAAATCCAGGCCAAGTCTTTTTCCCGAAACAGCATAACAGCGGCATCGAAAGAGCCATAACTTCTAATTAGATCTTCAGGAATATCTTCCAAGGTCATTGCCGGGAGTGAAACAGTTTAGCATTCGGGCTTACTCTTTATTTGCATTTTGACAGCAACACTATATTCATCTAGAGTCTTTTCCAGCTAATTTCCATGCATCAAAGTGGCCTGCGACCAAGGAATACCCTTTAGGACCGTGGTTCTACATTGCTTCTCATAAGATAGAGTCATCTTTTCGAAGTTCCAAATTGAGGGACCTAAAGTAATCATCCATTCAATGCCCAACACAATATCATATCCGTCCATGGAAATTACATTCATTTCTATTTGATATTCATTGCCTTCCATCACCACTTCAAGTCTTTGCAAACACTAGACATTAAACACATTAGACCCATCGACCACTCTAACCGATTGCACCCGGATTGCTATGCTTTTGTGGTCTATTTTCTCCAAAATCCTGTTATTGATAAAATTGTAGGTGTTGCCTGTATCGATCAGGATCACTACCGGCAGGTTCCCAACTTTGCCAAGAATATCTGGAGCGTTTGAAAAGATTTAGACCCGGTCAAGGCATGTAAAGATATGGCTGGTTCATCCCTTGGGCCGTCAACGAACATAAATCATCAAAAACAGGTTCTTAATCGGGTTCTTGGTCTTCTTGATTGGCCGAGACCATGAATAACTTTGATTTACACCTATAGTTTGGTTTCTATTTTCATTGGAAGAGTAGCATATGCCCTTCTTTCTCCTTTCATCCATTGAGACCGAGTCTAATTTCTTAACATGGCCCTAGTTTGCACTTGAAGAGGACCCATATGATGAATTATTGAAGTCGGTATTGGTGCTCGGCCAGGCTGTGTTGATACTCGATGGCTTTGGCAGCAACGGTGTTTCGATGCTGTACAAGTGCCCGCTGCACATTAGGGATCGATACGTTGCTTCTTGGACCTTAGCCATGGTCATGGCTTCGTTTAAAGAATCTAGGAATCGCAACCTGATGCAGTTCGCAATCTCTTCCCTTAGACCGGACAAGTAGCAATTTATGACGTAGTCCCTTGGAATATGTAATAACTTTTGAGAGATCGACGTGTACTGGAGATTATATACTTGGACCGATCCAACCTGTTTCAAATTCATCAGCATACTCATTGGAGTGGCGTGTATAGAGGGCCCAAATTGCGCCACGAGGTCTCTTTTGAACACATCCCATGACAATGCTTCATTTTGGTCGCGGTTCTGAAGATATGACCCGTACCACATTCTTTCTTCGCCAGAAAAGTGAATGGGGGCGATATCTAATTTAGTGTCATCCTTGGTCCTGTCCACCCTGAAGAATTGCTCGGCGGATATCAACCAGCCCTCGACATCCGACCCATCAAACCGAGGGAAGTAGACCTTGGTTAGCCGAGTAGGAGGAACATAATGGTGGTCACGGTTTTGGCCAGGGTGCAGGGGCCTAAATGGAGGACCGTGGCAAGAAGGCTCATCTTGAACATCGGCCCGACGCGACACTTGCAATTGCTGCAAGTCTTTCTTCAGCGACACTGAATCTTCCATCTATATTATTGCTTAGTTCGGCCAGCTGCTATTTCAGTGCACCATTCAAGGCAGCCGATTCAGTCTGTGTTGGTACAAAATGGCCTATGTAGCGGCTGATTGTTGGGACAATCCTTCAATTAGGAACTTTAGTGCTTCCATTTCTGTTTGCTGGCGGGTTTCTACCATTTGGAGAATCACCTAGATCTGATACCAATTGTTACGCTTTAAACTATAACTGAGCCTTTCGAGTTATTTGATTCAAGAAACGGGTTCTTGATAGTTGGGACCAAGGATGAAATTCAATACTCAAACGTAGTGGACATAGAGTGAGGAGAGAATTCGAGGTTAAAGAGAGAAGAAATCGGGGTGAGAAGAGAATACCACTAGAATACACCTAGTAGTCCAAGAAAGGGGTTGAGGGCCGTGAGAATAACTTCAAGCACCAAGTTCCAAAAGATTCAATTCATAGCCCCAAAAAGTGGGGTGGGCTTCAGCATTTAAAGAGGCTGAATTACCCAAGAGTATTCGGTTATAACTACTTCCAAAATAACAGAATTCGGTTTAAGAGAAATAAGAGAGAAAGGAAACAAAACAGAATTATTCAATAAAAAACATAAACTGGCCCATATGCACACTTGGGCTGATAAACGGGTGCTGCAAATATTATAGGACCGAGGTTTTGGTGAACAGACCGTAACACATTCCTTCAATTTTAGCATCTCGCAAGTCACCCCAATAATGATCATCATTTTCAACGTAGGTTGCCTTCATCTTCTCTCGGTCATCATACACTATGGAGACATGCAAATGAATAAACGAAGAACATAAATTATCATAAATTTCTTCATAAAGATTGTGTTAAGTTAAAATATCTAATTAATTATAATTGTATAAATAAGAATTTACTTGTGTTAAATTAACCTCGTGCACATTAAAGAAAATCGGAAAGAAAAGTTGTCCCATAGTTGATCAAATTCGTCATTTGATCAAACTCCGATATTTTATAAAAGACGCTTCCGATTTTATTTTAAAACACGGTATTTTACATATTGGTTTTATATATGAGACGCGTCCGATATTTTATAACTTTGGTATTATAATAAAGCGTTTCTGGTTTTATAGAACTTCGGTATTATAATGAAGCGTTTCTGGTTTTATAGAACTTCGGTATTTTAATGAAGCATTTTCAGTTTTATAGAACTTCAGAATTATAATGAAGCGTTTCCAGTTTTATAGAAATTCAGTATTTTATGGAGTGCATCCGGTTCTTATGATATCGGTATTTTATCAAGAGGCGCACCCCGTAGTTTATCAAAATCGATTTTTGGATAAACATCTCCGGTAATTTACCGATTCGGTCTTATACTAAGCGTCCCCGGTACTTTACCACTTTGACTCCGCACATTAATGCGTTTTCGGTAGTTTCCAACTTCAGTTCTTTGGAAAAGCGCTTTCTTGTACCTGAACAATCTTATCTTGCGAAAACATTGTAATCAGATAGTTTATTTACATTTTTTTTATTTAGAATGATACGACTTCAAAATCATTTTAGGTATGTCTAGAATGATCTTTTAAACTCGTGGGTTTTTTTCCGTTCTTTGGGAATTTTTAATAAAATTACGCTAATTCGTTTCCCCCAAAAAATGATGTTGGCTAACTTGACAATTGATTCATCATACGTCCTATTCTTCTTGAAAATTCGCTAAGAAGATTGGAAGTGGATATAAAAGCAAGTGAAAAACATATTTTTTATAAAAAAAAAATATTTAGTGTTTAATTTATGTTTTTATAATTATATAGTAGGACACTTTTCTTGTACATTTGTTTCGGTAAGTTTATTTAATATTTTTTTACTATATAGAAAACAAAAAACAAAAAACATATCATCTCAATAATATTAAAAGTTTACTATAAATAAAATTACAATAAAAAAATAT
>NC_061862.1:140178826-140354306 GCF_907164915.1 Impatiens glandulifera | reverse complement strand
TTAAATACATATTTTAATCAAATTTGATTTGCGTAAGGAGTTTGGCAACAACTAAAGAATGTAATTGGTACATATTTAAAGTACAAGAAATATTACCATCTAGTCAATCAAAATCAGCAAGTTTATTTAGAATAAATTTGAATTTTATTTAACTAATTATTAAACACCATTGAAGTAGAACTTGAACTAAAAATACTTAGCAACAAAACAATATACCTTATATGGTGGTTAAATTGTTATATGAAAATAGTTTAGGTAACTTTATTTTTTCAGGAAGTTAGATGGTTACATATGTATACCAAATTGGCTGGTTGAGATGGGTTTAAGCCAATTGAAATTCAAAAATAAGTAATAAACTGAAATAACATAATAATAGTAAATGAACTTAAACTAAAATACTTACCAGCAAAACAATATGGTCCTTCAATGATCATTTTAATCAACTTTTGAATTAAAACAATGTAGTTTTAGAAATTGAATTGGGTTTTTATACAATTTGAATTTTTGGAGATATTTTGGATAACCAGATTGAAGTGCACAAAGATATAACAAACTTTTAAACGAAGCCAAAGAGAATGATTGATATCCTTCTAAACCAATAATTTCAAGTTCTTAATCTCATTTAAACAATACACTACTCTTGAAAAGGATTTCAAGTTTATCTTCTAAACTCAGAAATGATTTCCATGATATTCGACCCAAATTTTAGACCAAATCAAAGAAAGAATGATAATAAAGCCAAATTAAAGAAATTGAGAAAAAAATATAAAGTCAATGATCAATTTAATCAACTTAATGAATTTTTGCCTAACATATAAGCATACAAATATTTTAAAAACTCAATTAAGTTTCTATACAATGACTAGGAGTAGGAGGATGTCAGATAACCGGATTTAGGTGCACAAAGTTAAAATATATTTAAAAGGATACTAAAGAAAATGATTGACGTCCTTATAATTGAATCAATAATTTCATTTTTCTTACCCTCAGTTTAAATTTGATTTCAATATTATAAGACAAATGAAAGATTGACTCTTGAAATTGAACTGAAAGTTACGCGTGCAAAACCAATTATTTATTTGCCAAAACTTAGATTTCTCTGAAAAATAGTGACTTTACAAGATTTTTAACTAAAAAAAGACTTTTGAAGGGAAGAATAAAATAAATCAATCTGGAAGAAAAAACTACTAAAGATAACAAAATTGACTTGTTGAAATAGACTAATCAAGTTGAAGGTAAACACGCTAATTATTGAGATCGATATGTTTTATTTTTCTTTCTAATCAAAATTTTAATTAAGTTTACAGTAACACTTGTATTTTCAAACTTTCCTATCATATAATTTTAAAACATAAATGAAACAATAAAATAATTTCTTTTATATTTTTAAGAAATAGTTTTTCCTTAGTCTGTTTTTGTGCAAATATTACAAACTAAATTAGAAAAAAAATTCAAACAAAATCAGAAAAAAAACAAAAAAAAAACTCAAAGATAATTGGGTCCACGTCGATATTAAATAAATTTAGAAACAAAATAATTGATTCGCATACAATGTTACATAAAACAAATAAGCATTTAAAAATTCAATTAGATTCTACACAATTTCTATATAGAGATACTTCAAATAACCAGATATAGGCACAAATATAGAACAAACATTTAAAAGGAAAAAAAATTGATTGATATCCTTATAAATCGAGACAATAATTTAAAGTTTCTCCACTTAAACTCAGAAAGAATTTCCATATTCATGACTAAATCAGGAAAGAAAATTCAAAGATAGTTGGGTGCACAAATTAAATCTGGAAAGAAAATTCAAAGATAGTTGGGTGCACAAATTGGCCTTGCATCCATTTCTAATTTTTTTAAAGATATCCACTAATTTTATTGAATTTATCTGTATCATTGATTTATCTCTCTATTTCTAACTACTCCTCAATCTTGTTAAGAATTTTGACTTTCTCTGAAAACAAACTTTGCTTAACATTCTGACTCCACAATTTAATTATACCTTTAATAAAGCAAGTTATCTTTCATTGAGGTATGAATCTCCCTTATCACATCTTAATCCTCTTCAATGGGAAAATACATAACCACATTAAGCATATTCAATGTTCAACCAAATCTCATTTTTTTAACTATTTGATCCAAGATAGTTTAGGCTCCGCAATCACCCTCCAATGGAAGACTAGTTATGTTCCACAAGTTCACCTTCTTGATGCTTAACTTGAATCTCATTTTGGCTAAGGATCTTTATGAGTTAGTGAATAAGAATCTCTTCAACCAAGTCTAGACTCCTAATTATTCGAGGTGCTTCCGGAGTTTGTTAATGTTTGATTAGTGATATTGATTACTCTTCTCGTGGGAGCTATCTTGTTTGAAAACACATTTGATTATGAAGATTTCCGGTATGCTTTTGTGTTTTCCTAGATAACAAGTGTAGCAACCAAAGAAAACTACCTATATTATATATTCATTCTTTGCATAATATATAATGGTAGTTCAAGAATAATAATCTCCAGATCCATACACAAATCACATAGTCAAGAGCAGAATCGGTAAATGCATGAAAGAAGACATACCACTCGATTCAGGAGTACCACAGCCCCGGCGACTCCAGTCTTGTCCACCGTTCGTCGTACGGCCGCCACCAATTGAAACCCTAATTGAATTGCCTTTTATATCTCCCGTATATATATATATATATTAAAGCGGCCACCAATTGAAACCCTAATTGAATTGCCTATTATATCTCCCGTATATATATTAAATATAAATCATTAATGTTTTCTTTTTTAACAAGTGTTTCTCTTCATATAAAAACAAAATTTGAAGTCCCCTCAAAATATTATAAAATTATTGTATATTTTTATTATAATTGTAAATATATATCATTAATATATTTTTTAATACATGGTTTCTCTTCATCAAAAAACATAAGTTGGAATTGTTATATATTTTTTATTGTAATTTTAATTATAGTAAATTTTTAATATTATTGAGATCGATATGTTTTATTTTCTATATAGTAAAAAAAAATAAATAAACTTACAGTAACAAATAGACAAGCAAAATGTCCTACTATATAACTATAAAAACATAAATTAAACACTAAATATTTTTTTTTATAAAAAATATGTTTTTCACTTGCTTTTATATCCACTTCCAATCTTCCTAGAGAATTTTCAAAGAGAATAAGACGTATGATTAATCAATTGTTAAGTTAGTCAAAAGAATTTTTTTTGGAGGGGGAAACGACTTAGCGTAATTTCATTAAATATTTTCAAAGAACGGAAAAAAACCCACGAGTTTTAGAGATTATTCTAGACAGACCTAGAATGATTTTGAAGTCTTATCATTCTAAATAAAAGAAAAAATGTAAATAAACTATCTGATTACAATATTTTCGGAAGATAAGATTGTTCAGGTACAAGAAAGCGCTTTTCCAAAGAACTGAACTTGGAAACTAACGAAAACGCATTGTGTAGAGTCAAAGTGATAAAGTACCGGGGACGCTTAGTATAAGACTGAATTGGTAAATTGCGGAGATATTTATCCAAAAATCGATTTTGATAAACTACCGGGAGCGCCTCTTAATAAAATACCGATATCATAAGAACTGGATGCACTCCATAAAATACTGAAGTTCTATAAAACCGGAAACACTTCATTATAATACCGAAGTTCTATAAAATCGAAAATGCTTCATTATAATATCGAAGTTCTATAAAACTAGAAACGCTTCATTATAATACCGAAGTTCTATAAAACCAGAAACGCTTTATTAATACCGAAGTTATAAATATCGACGTGTCTCATACATAAAACCGATATGTTTTTTGTGACGTCCTATATCGAAAAATCATAGTAAATATGAATTTCATATAAAAGTGAGGCTAGTAGACTCACTGGTGAAAATGGGGTCTAAATCGAGAGTATAATCTCTCGGTATAAACCTAATACTGAAAGTTTGGGTAACACTCGGCATTCGTCGGTATTGTCACTTTCGGAATATATATTTGGGTGTTTACCGAGATATATCATAAATTTATCGGTTTAGATACCAGAGAGAAAAACCGAGAGTTATATAAAAAAACTCTCGGTTGTTCTTGAAAGGTCAAAACCGAGAGTTATATAGAAAACTCTCGATTTTTCCAAAAACTCTCGGTTTTTTCGTTTAAAATAAACCCGAGAGGTATATGGAAATCATTCATTTTTCCCTTTCAAGAAAAACCGAAAACATTCCAAATAATTCTCGGTTTTTCTTAAAATGAAAACCGAGAGTTTTCCAAATAACTCTCGATTTTCCTTAAAATTCAAAAACCGAGAGTTTTCTTTATAACTATATTAAAAAAATAGAAAAATTATAATAAAAAAAGCTATATATCACTAATAAAGAGTTACATAAATAAAATTAAATTCGAAAATAATATCAACCAATCAAAACAACTCAATTGAAAATATTCAAAAATCTTGTAAAAACCACTCCATAAAAAAAACATTAATGATATATATTTAATATATATATATATAAATATATATATATATATAATAATATGCGAGACTTAAATAGGCAATTCAATTAGGGTTTCCATTTGTGTCGGCCGTCCGACGAACTGTGGATTAGAATGGAGCGACGCCGGGGCTGTGTTCTTCCTAATACCTAAATCGAATCGTATGTCTTCTTTCATGCATTCACCGATATCTTCTATTTTGTGATTTGTGTATGGATAACCTTTTTTATGTCTTCTATAACCGTTCTTGTTGGGAGTTGTATAAAGGCCTTAGGGTTGCTAATATGAACTGGAAATCGATCCGAATGGAAATTCACCCGGAGATTATTATTCTTGAACTACCATATTCACATTATTTGTAATGTTGACAATGATATCTAGAATTTGAAAGTTGTAGTTTAAAGTGTAGTTGTAGCTTCAAGTTTAAGATCCTAAAATATCAAGAGTTTACTTAATTATTGGAATGATTTTGGCTTGAAATTAATAATAGTAATAGAAGGCCTCTAAAACAATGATTGATATGAGATATTTGTAGTTGGAGGATTAATACTTTGGAAGTAATTTTGGCTTGTTTATAAGGATACCAATCATTCTCTTTTGTTTCATTTTAAATGTTTATTCTATCTTTGTGTACCTAGATCTAGTTATAGAAGTCCATCTTCATATAAATTGTATAGAAACTCAATTGAATTTTTAAATGTGTATTTGTTTTATGTGACCTTGAATGTGAATCAAGAATGCATTAAGTTGATTAAAATGGTTATTGACTTTACATTATGTTTAAATCGAATATTTGATCGAGTTTGAATAAAATGAATTCAAATTTTAATATTAGGGTTGTTTTCTAATTGACTTACAAAAATAAAATTCGAAAAATTCGAATTAAGAAACTCAAATAACTAAAAACCGAATCTATTAACGTCCCTAGACGGGGCTATACCTAATTCCGTTAATAAATTATGATTTTATAGTTGATTAGATTCTAGTAAATGACTTCAAATTGGATATTTGATCTTCGGGTGAGCATTTGGGCTCATAGACGACAAATTATGGCTCGAGAGCTTCTTCGAAGTTGCAGCTTGGTTTGTTGTGGTCATTTTGATAACACGAGGAAAATGGTGACTCATAGCTTCATCGTTCCTCAGAATATGTTGACTCTCAGATTATAATATTGAGAATTTATATTATATGATAGTAGACTTTCCTAGTTCAAATGTTTCTAAGTTTATTTAAAGTTTTTTTTACTAGAATGAAAAAGAAAAAGAAAATATATCAATGTCAATAATAAACATCTTTTTACACCCAAATTGATTGTGATTGCGTAAATAATATTTTTCTTTAAATCGGTTCATTTTTTTTATCTTTTTATCATCTTAATTTTATTTTTGTTCTAGATTGATCACCTTTATAAATGGATAAACCAATTATGTATGTAGCCCTTAAACACACTTAACCATTTAACTTGTCGCTGACAGGCTCAACCCAGGACCTTAGGGTGAGTATCCACCACTTATTGATGTTAGGCTAGATTGTTCACCTTTATTCTGCCCTTCAAGAGTCTTTTATTAAAAGACTTCAATGAATCACTCCTAATAGAGAAACCAAAAAATTTGCCGATAAAAGAACTAGGGTTTGTACGCATAACCTTTAGTTTAATTTCATGTTCTTCGATTTGGTTGTCGATTATTGAAATATTTTATGGGGCTAGTCTATTGTTTGACAAGTTAAAAAACTTAAAATTACCGGATCAATTATAAAGATATCAATCATTATATTTTGTTTCCTTTCAAATGTTTATTATATCTGTGAATCCGTATGACCTAGATCAATTTATCTAAAGTCTCCGTACAATAAAATTTCATAGAAATTGAATTGAATTTCGAATCATTGCTTACATGTGAGGCTTAAGTTGATTAAAATGATTATTTACTTTACATAATTTTGTAGCTAAATTTATATAGATTATCTTCAAGATCATTTTTTCATTGATTTTGTCATAGATCATTGAAATCCTTTATAAGACTAGTATAAAGTTTGAACGAGGGTAAGACATTTGAAATTATTGGCTCAATTAAAAGGATATAAATCATTTTACTTTTGTTTCCTTTTAAATGTTTGTTCTGTTTTTGTTTACATTCGGTTATCTAAAGTCTCTCTACATAGAAATTGTATAAAAAATTATTCTACATGCTTCTGTGCTTGTTTGTGAGGCAAATATGCATTAAATTTATTAATATTATCATTTTATTTTTTTATAAATTTCTTTATATTGTCTTCAAGATTGTTTGTTACTTAATTTGGTCATAGATCATTGAAATCCTTTCCGAGACCAGTGTAAGAAACTTGAAATTATTGGTTCAATTATAAGGATATCAATTCTTCCTTTTTGTTTCCTATTAAATACTTGTTCTATCCTTGTATATTTGTGCACCTAAATCTAGTTATATGAAGTCTCTCTACATAGAAATTGTATAGAAATTAACTTATTTGAATTTGTAAATGTTTCTTTTCTTTATGTGAGGAAAGAATACATTAAGTTGATTAAATTGATGGTTGACTTTATATTAAATTGTTGCTAAGTTTCTTTAGTCTGTTTTTTTATACTTATAATGTGAAGATTTAATTTAATTTCAATCGCCCTAACCTCAACATCTTTACTCTATTTTGTTTACAATTATTATGTTATTTTATTTTATTACTTATTTTTGGTATATAATATGTGTAAAACCCATCTCAGATAGCCCATTTGGTATATATATATATATATATATATATAGTTAATATATATATATATATAATATATACTACCCCTATTTCTTGACAAAATAAGGTATCCAAATTATTTTTATTTAACAATTCAACCACCAAGTGAGGTTGAATGGTTTTATTAATTTAGTTATTGATAATTAGACTATCTTGTATGCTAACTTGTTGATTTGATTGACTAAATAGTAAATATCTGCTTATAATTTAATTAGGCTTGGCCACCAACTGTATTATTTAGTTATTTAATGATTATTTTAAGATTTATTTGTTTTTCATACCACTATTTGGGGTAGTGAGGTATGCATTCTTTATGAATTTAGTAATAATCAATCTATACTTCTCATTATGATTTGATCTAATATTTCAGGATTTGAACTTCATCTATTTCTTTAAGAAAGTAAAATGGTTCTTACAAGCAATCAAAAGGAAATATTGATGGTGAAAGAGGGTTGATCGGATAAGCTCATTGTCGGAATGGTCTTATTTACCATATATTTTCATTTATTGATACAAACATATGGTAAAAACTTGTGTGTTGTCCAAACGGTACCAGTATCTTTGGCATTCCCTAACCAATTTCGATTCAGGCGAGAAAAAATATCCCAACTACAACTTTTTTGCAAACTTTATCCGTCAAATGCTATTACGCCTTGATGGATCCAAAAATCATTTCATTGAGGATTAAATTTATTGAATCTGTTCCACATAAATTTCTGAAACGTATTTAATTATGTTGTTGGTCAAGTAATCTACAACATGTAATGATCAAGGTTGTTCCCGAGATTTGTTCTCATCCCCTGCTATTTGTTGGAGCTTATTTTTAATACCCAATCATTGAAAACCCTCCATTCTCCATGTCCAAATGGATTATTCTCTTTTAATTCCCCCCTCCTTACTACACACTAGAGAATCCCACATTTGATCCTCGTAGTAGATTTGCTGAACCTTTTTCTAGGTGTCCTAATTTGAAAGATCTGACTTTACACGATACTGAGATTTCTCATTACGAGCCCTTACAATTATGGGTGACCAACTTGAAAATTTCGATATTCAATTCTGTTAGGCTCCAGGGACTTAGAAATTATAATTCAAGGGCCAAAACTCCATTCATTCAATTTTAGGGAACCTACTTTATCAAATGATCACCTATATGTGTTCTAACTTTTTTTTTTTTTTTTTTTTTTATCACCCAAATCTTACTGTATTTGATGGTTGAAAACAATTCTTGAAATGTAAAACATTTCAAAACAAGTCCTGGAATTAATTCATATTTTTACTAATAGCACAAAAATATTGTGAAACTGTAAAAAGTCTAATTCAAAACAAGTTAGGACTTGATTATAGATATGTTAATATTGGATAAAGATAAATGAAATTTTTTTCAAGCAAAATCAGATCTAAGGCCTAAATAAAGTTCAGGGAGAAAATATCAATTATCCTTAAATAAACCATCAACTACAACAAAATCAAGCAATAATATCTAACGCCTTCTAGACAATTGAAACCCAAATATTGAATTATTATAAAATTGATTACCCAAAATTTTTAAATAGTGTAGCCTCTTATTTGGTTATGCTGCAATAACCCTAATTAGTGTTCTCATTATTTTTTACAGGTTTTGATTTTGGATGCTGTTTCCATGGAGCGACCATTTCCAGACTTTCATTTCAGTAATTTACAGCTTTTGGAGTTGAATTTTTCTACAGGATTTCATGGGATAATTTATTATATTATCAGGGTTCTGAAGGATTCTCCCATTGCACATCTTTTACGGAAGAACATGTGGAAGGTAACACTCTTCCTATCTATTTGTTGTTGTCTACAAATGTTGAAATTCGGTATCTGCTTCCGATGTTTTATTTACTATTCAGCCTCCTTAAAGGAGTGTTTTAAAAAAATAAAGTATAACTCAACATATTTTCCTTACTTATTTGAGGGTGGAAATTTTGTTGATGTTTATGTTGGTGAAACCATATGTACAATGTTGCTAAAATAAATAAATCTAATTGGATGGTGTAATTTATATTCTTGAAATGTAATAAATATGGTTTTCTGGAATTATATTTTCAATTGGAACTATTCAAATGCAGAAGATAATAAAGTCAAGAGGAAAACGAATGGAAACTCATTATATCGACCATCATCCTCATAGACTAAAAGTGGTATCAAAAGGCATACAGCATATCCAGGTTAAATTCAATTATCAACTTGAGTTAGGATGGAACTCCATGTTCAAAACATTCTAAACAATGTTGTAAGAGAACTCCTCGCATAGGAAGGGAATCCCATGAGTTCAAAATATGTTAAAGGGTTGTATAAGGACAAACTAATTATGTTTGTTGAAATTATTTGTATTTCATGTTAACTTATGTTGAACTTTTGTTATGTCCTATCAAAAACTGATATTTTCCTACATTATGCCTCCTTTTTTAACAATGATTTAATACTATATTTATATATGAGATGGTAATTTCTTGGATTGAGGTGGGTTCATCTAGTTCATTGGGATTGAACTTTTTTTATGTTATATACATCATATAATTAAATACTCAAGCTATTTAGAAAAAGATTAGAGAATATCTAGTTCACTTAAAATGATTAATAAATCTTGTGCACTTTTTGTAGTCTTTTCTTTCGGACTGGGGTTGAGGAAATTTTCTCAATTCTTTTTTCATCAAACTACTCTAAGAATTATTTTATGACAAAAAATAATTTATATAAAAATACTTAAAAGGACAGGATGAGATGGAAAGCAGAAATTGCTATGTTATCTTTTAATACAAAGCTAAACACTAACTGGCACATGTGAAGTCATGAAAGTTGAAGCTCATTGGAAATTATGGTGTTAAAACCCAATCCATGAAAGTTGAAGCTCATTGGAAATTATGGTGTGAAAACTAGATACTTTGTTGATCAAGAGGGTCTGGAGGTGGAGCTGGAGGTGAAAATGGATAATCAAAGTTAGAGATCCTCTAGCGTCCAAGAGTCGTCTTTTCTTGGAAAATTTGAAAAGGTAATAAATTTTGATGGTGCCACCAAATTGACCCCGAAATAATCCACATGACCGGCAATATGAGGAGCTTAAATATGTGAGCCATTACATAATTGTGAGCCACATAAATTGAATTTTTCTCCACAAGTTTTGGATTTCGAAAAGGGACTCCAAAATTATCTAGGTTATACTTTTAATTGGTTCAAAATATCTTACTATTAGTCTATTTATATACTCTTTAATAGTTTAGAATAGATATACACTACAAGAACCCCTTAAACAAAATGCGACATTATTATATGGTCATAGCTCCAAAGTTTTCACTCTTTTTGTTTGAGTGCATTAAAAGCTAGAAGTTGACCTAGGAGTTCTTACTAAGAATCCCTAGAAGAACGGTAAGTGTGCGCGATAAAAAAATCGCCAAGAGCTTTTGGAAGCTTATACCATTTATATGTTTTTTGTTTTAATTTTGTGAGAGAAATTAATTTTATTTTATATCCCAAATTTAAGCGTTAAAAAAACTTTATATATAACCCTATAACTTCCCTTCCCCGAATCTATGAGAGATTATGATTTTAATGGGAAGTTACCATAGGTCTATTTAGATGACCGGGACAATATGAGGAGCTTAAATATGTAAGCCGTTTGTGTAAGTGTGAGCCACATAAATTGAATTTTGCTCCATAAGTTTTGGCTTTCAAAAAGGGAATCCAAATTATCTAGGTTATTCTTTTAATTGGTTCAAAATATCTTACTATTAGTCCATTTATATACTCTAGAATAGTTTAGAATACAGATACACTAAGAACCCATGAACAAAAATTGACATTCTTAAGTTCATAGCTCCAAAGTTTTCACTATTTTTAATAAAGATACACTGCAAGAACCCCTTGAACAAAAATTGACATTGTTTATTTCATAGATTCAATGTTTTCACTCTTTTTTGTTCGAGTGCATTAATATAAGCTTGAAGTTGTCTTAGGAGTTCCTACTTAGCATCCATAAAAGCATCATATGTGTTTGCGATAAAAAGTCGCCAAGTTTGACGTTTTTGAAGCTTATACCTTCGTATATGTTTATTGTTTTAAGTTTGTGAGAGAAATTAATTTTATTTTATATAAAAAATTTAAGCATTTAAAGCAAGATTTTATAGATAATCCCATAACTTTTATTCCCGTAAAATCTTTGAGAGATTAGGATTTTAGTGGGAGGTTACCATAGGTCTATATAGATTTTTTTGATTACAACCTCAGGACTACAGAGTCGCCACCCTTAGTTCGTATAAAACAAGGAAAATAATTTAGGCATATACATTCCACAATTAGAGATTCATATGAGTTCAGTGCATGGTTACATGTGAGAAAGGGCAAAAGGCAACTATGTCCCACAATGCCTTTAAGTTTTTTCTAATTTAATTTTTCCAATTTAAAACAAATTTTATGCTTTACTTTTTAGTTTCTCGTTTTATATTTATGCTAAAGATAAGGGTGATTTGTCCACTTTTCAGTGGATCTTGTGTTTTTGTTGACAATAAATATAAAGAATATGATAAATATACGAGAAGGAAATATTAAAACAACATAAAGCCTATAAAATAAACATCACATAAGCTATCTTAAAAACTAATAGCTTAGATATTAAATGTTATGGTTTATCTTTTTTTTTGTGAAAGATGTAACGTCAATTATATAAAAACCCACAAAAAGGGCAAAGGACTTACCTGAGTTCAAAGAAAATCGAATTAAAACAAATTAAATGATGAACAATAAAAGAAACAAATGAGAGATAACAAATGACAAATGATAATTAAACTGCAATGAAATCAGTGTTCTCGTAAACAATGTTTCAGTTTGATAGATTAACCAATTCTTCTCACATGTGGGAATACGCCTCTACGTTTGGATGAGAAAGTTGTCATCGATGATAATATTGTTCCATACTGTGTCCGAATTGTTGCGGACTCCTGAGAAGACTCTAGCGTTCCTCTCCATCCAAATGTGATAAATAATGTTGGTGAAGAAACTCTTGAAGGTATTGGAGCTGAAGTCATTTCCCTTGGTCTTTTTTATGGCGAGTTCCTTGATGTCGGTCCATTCATTTGGGAAGATGAGGAGACTCATTGATACAGAGAATATGCGCCAAAGCAAGGAGACGAAAGGGAAGTTCCTAAGGAAGTGTTCAAAGGTCTCCTCATTTCTCAACAAAATGAGGCAATTAGGATTCGGGATGCTCTTGTTCTTTTTGATCCAATCACGGTTATAGATTTATGGTTTATCTTAAGTCTACCAATTTTAAAATTTTAGGTGAGTGTTTATACAAAATAAAATATTTATACATAATTCAGTAATGTGTTTAGATTTCAGAGTTTAGGCAAACTCATGGAGAAATAATTATTTTTTTTATTTAATGTATTTTTATATTTTGTTTTTTAGGTTTTATACTTTTATATTTTAATTTTGTTAAATTTTTATGTTGAGTTTTGATTTTAAGACAAACTTAGAATCAAGCAAAACTCAAACTTAAAACATGCAAACCAACAAAACCCAAAATAAAATATAAAGGAAAGGAGGATTTGGGCCAAAGGGCCAAAAGCGTAGCTATATGGGACAAAGAGCCGGTTGTTTGTAGAAGGAAGCAGCAGCATACGTCGCTAAATGATCATTGCAAGAGGATAACAACCATCAACAATCTTCTTCTTGGTCGGGAAGGACGGCCCCAATAGTTGGGAGATTCAACGCAAATTCTAATTTTGTGACCCCACAAAATTAAAATAAATATAATAATTATATTTCCTATCCAAAACATATTAAATATACTAATATTAACTAGTATAAAAAAATATTTCAAATATATATAAAAATTATTTCAAAATGTATATAAAAATATTAATATAACAAGTTGTAAACGAAACAATATACCATAATAATTTTCAATTTTTGTGACAAAATTACAAGTACTTTTTTTTAATTGACATCATTAAGGATATCAATTTATTTTACTTCTCTTGATAGCATTGTCTTGTAATTACTAAGCACTTTAAATAAATCAGCACCATCAATGTCCATTTGTTGGTTGTGTTTTAAGAAATTTTATAATTTAGTACATATCTTCAACAATTTCTCTTTACTGATTTTTTAATTTTTCATTAAATAAAAATCAAAGAATTTTTCTGTATCCTTCAAATTACTCAAACCGATCTCGAAGCGATGTAAATAAATTTAAGGGTATTAAAATGTAACCTCAAATATGATTTTCACAATCTTTCTTGTAAACATGAAGATGATATAAAAGGAATAAATAAGCTTAATATTAAGGATTAAAAATACTATAAAAAATAATAAAATACTTATAAATTGTAATATAGAGAGAAAAATTAGTGTATTATTATGTTATATATAATATGAAGTGAGAAAAAATAATATATTATTATTAATATGGAAAGAGAAAAAAATAATATATTATTATTTATTATGGAGAGAGAGAAAATTAACCTATTATACAAAAAAAAATATAAAATATGATATTATACATATTTTAATTTTTGGTGATTTCGGTGTAGGATTTCCTGTGATGAAATCGGATTACTATGGTGATTGATTGAGGACTTGTCGTTGGGCCTACGCTTTCTTCAATTCAAAGTTGACTGTATCGCTGCTATAAAGGAATACAATCCGTTGTTATTTTCATTCCAAGATGTAAACTATATATACAAGATTATAATATTGAAATCCACTCATATAGGGATCTCTAATATATTAAATTGATTATATTTATTATATTGAAATCGAACAATTTAGGGATCTCCAATATATTAAATTGATTACATTACATTTATTACACCTCGCAATCGAACTAGGTGGGCGATGTATGCTGAGAATGGATCGAAATTCTTCAAAAATAACTCTCAAAAGTCCCTTCGTGAAGATATCTTCAAGTTGAAAGAAAGACGGGACACGAAGAACTCGAACCTGACCGCGTGAGATATCTGAAATGAGGAATCTCTTAACCCAAGAGGCTGATGCACATCATCAAAAGTACCATGGAGAAATCATTATTTACATCAAGTTGGTGAATTGATCATTTCTTCGATACGGCAAAACTAAGAACTAACCGAATTGTGGAGGTTTGAAAACAAGCCTATTGAGTTTTTCTATCACCTACAAGCCGGGCTTTATGCATCTAAAAAGAGTCATCAACACGGTCTTTATGAGTAAATACCCATAAAGAACGAATAATATTAACATCACTTGGACGGGGAACCAACTCCCACGTCTTTCTAGCATGGATAACTTCTAGTCCATATCTTAAGGAAGCTACATGGTTAAGATGTAAAAGTATGTTTGGGCCGAATCACCCCGTTGACTTTGAGTGACTAGTCGAAGAGAAAAGGGGGAGGGGGAGGGCTTAGAGATGAAAGTGTATACTGATGATGAATCACATATGGTGATGGAGGATCATCAAAAAAGTCATATGAGAGTAGAGGGGACTGAATTTAAAAAAAATGATCATCAAAGATGACGTGATGACAAATAATGATTTTATCATTTGATATGTCAAAACATTTATAGCCCTGGTGATTCGGTGGGTATCCAAGAAAGACACATGGGGTAGAACGTGGAAGAAATTTATGAATCGTCGTGGATGAAAATAGAGGGTAACATAAACACCCAAACATACGTAAATGGTCATACATTTTTCTCTCTTCTCTCTTCCATTGCGCCCTAGCATAATGGTCCATTTTCTACTATTTTCTCTTTAATCACTCTTCTATGTTCATCTTCTATTTATCTATACTTCAATCACTTTTCTTTTTCAATGACGAGTAACAACAAAGATTCTACCCGACCCTTTTCGTTTCCAATATCAAGAATCATATCTCTATTATTCTTGAGTTGGAAAACATTCAATACAAGACATGGGCAGAATTATTCAAGATCCATGACCGTTCTCATCGGGTCCTTCATCACATCATCCCGTTGGAACTTGTTCTACCGTTGCCATCGACGAATGAGGAGAAAGATACGTGCCTAACTCTTGATGTCATTGTCCTTTATTTGATCTATGCCATAATCTCACATGATCTTGGAACTAGACTCTATCGTCGAGCAAGCCTAGACACAGATACATGATAATTTTCAAGATAACTGAGATTCTCGTGCAATTTCCTTCGAGCAAGATTTTTCCACCAGCATCATGGCATATTTTCCTAGGGTATTGACTTATTGTCAACATCTCAAAGTCCATACATGATAAGTAATGGTAATACGATTCCATTTTTGGGTATTGGGCATACCACTATTTCTTCTTCGAATCATGAACTTATCTTAAATAATATTTTCCCTGCTCATACTGTTGTTAAAATTTTAGTTTATGTTTATAAATTTACTATGGATAATTCTGTGTCTATTGAGTTTGATCCTTTTAGATTTTCTGTTAAGGATTTTTGGACGGGGACGTTTAATGAGATGTGATAGTCGGGGAGATCTATATCCAGTCACAACTGAGAATCAAGTGTAATCTTCTGCTTTTGCTGCTTTGTTGCCATCCTTGTGGCATAATCACCTAGTTATCTCAGCAACTCTAGTTTAGATTAAATAAATTAATTCATTGTAATAAACAACATGTTTCTCATATTTGTCCTTCGTGTTCATTGGGAAAACATGTTCGTTTGCCGTTTAAGGTTTCTACTTTGATTTGTTTGTTACAATTTGACATTATTCATAATGATGTATGGACGTCTCATGTGTTAAGTTCTGTGGGCCATAAATATTTTGTTTCTCGATGACTTTTCATCTTTTTTGTGGACTTTCCCTTTATTTCATAAATCCCAAGTGTTTAATGCTTTCTTGCAATTCCAGACACTCGTCAAAACCCAATTTAAGAGGGATATAAAATCTTTTCAATGTGATAATGGGAGGGAATTCGATAATCATTCATTTAGGGAATTTGTATCCACGCATGGGATGACCTTTCGCTTCTCATTTTCTCACACTTCGTCTTAGAACGACAAGGCTGAGAGACAGTTTCGTACTATGAATAATTTGATTCATACATTACTCACTCATACTAAGATACCTACCTCATTTTGGTATCATTCTCTCCAAATGGCCACATACATCATAATTATTCTTCAGCGAAAAAACATGGCATACGTTACTCCTTTACAACATTTGTAACACTCTGATATCATAAATAAGTTGTTCTTTTGATTTCAAGATGTAAACTATATATAAAAGATTATAATATTGAGATCCACCAATTTAGGGATCTCCTAATACATTAAATTGATTATATTTATTATATTGATATTCACTAATATAGGGATTTCCATATATTAAATTGATTACATTACATTTAATAGACTATAATGAAATTTTTATGTGGATGTGGTCATTTTGCTTTTTATTGTTTGTGAGATGGTGTCTTTAATCAAAAGTTGGAAATTTAAGAAAATATTAATTTCATTGTATTCGCAACCCTCATTCATCGATTATCTAGAGAAGAGGAAAGGCGCATATAGAGACGATGGACTGGATGTTGCGTTAGAGATTCAAGTCTAGCATTCCCGTGGATGAGTCGACTTTGGAAATCTGTATTCGGTTGTGGTGGGTGTTTTGCATCTCACTTTGGACTGGGCCTGGTCTTGGGTTCCACACCTGGGTCCGGTCCTTGCATTTGTTGACTCGATTTTTTTTTCAGGAGAAATTGACTTAACGTCATTTCATTAAAAAATTTTAAAAATGGAAGAAAAACCCAAGAGTTTAAGAGATCATTCTAGACAGACCTAAAATGATATTGAAGTCGTATCGTTCTGAATAAAAGAAAAAACGTAAATAAACTATCTAATTACAATGTTTTCATTTCTAATGAATTTAGTAACGGTAAATTCCAATTCCTACTGATATTCTAATTGTACTCCATACTTGGAACTTTTCTCCATGTTCACGCAATTGCACCACAATCCGAGACTATGTCTCTCCATAATTCTTCAACACTTCTACGGGTTCTTTCATAGACTCTCGCATTACATTCCTGCCAAATATTGTAAACTACTGCTCCAAAACCGCACTTGAATACATTTGTTGCAAATTTGTTTCCTTTAGCTTTTATTAGTGTTGCTTCTTTGATTTCTTTCCATTCCTTCGGAAAAATGATCAGCTCCAGACTTCTAGAAAATTTGTCCCAATTTTCCAATGCTATACTACAGCTCCCAAACAAGTGATCGATGGTTTCTTCATTTTCGTTGCATATAAGACAACTCACGTCCGGGATGTTCATATACATACTAATACGGTCAGGATTGTTGAGTCTTTTCCAGAATGCAAGCCAAAGGATGAACTGGTGTCGAGAAATAATCTTAGTTGACCATACGAGAGAAGCTTCATTATACTTTCTGCGCTTTTTCTCGGATTACCTCCATATTCTCTTTGAGAACAACTTCCCATTGCCTTCTGCATTCCATTCATGAACGTCGAGTTTGTCTCGGAGTTGTATGTGAGTGATGTGATCTAGTATCCTCTATCCTTCTAGATTTCTTCTCAAAAGAAAGTCCTAGTCCCCATATTTTACGTCTCTGATTATCGCCACTACGTAGTCCCTTCTGATACGTGTATTTTTGAACTCCTCTTTGTGAATAATTGTTGGTATACAAACTAGGGATCGTGCCAGAACATAGTGCGTTTCCCGTCCCTTAGCCGACTATTGTAAAGGTCTACAATATCACTTCTCAGTTTAAGAATTTTCTTTATTGACCAGCTTATACCTTCATTGATTTTACATGTCTAGATACTAGTTTCCTTTTTAATAAATCGCGTGTGTACCAATTTGATCCATAATGATTCTTGTTTGCTTTCCAATGCCCACATATGCTTGAATGTTAGAGCCTTATTCCACTCGACGCAGTTCTTCAGGTCAATGCCTCCCTCCTCTTTAGGCTTACAGAGTGCAGTCCTTTTGATTTTCTTTCCTCCTCTCCCGTTACTGTCATAGATGAAGTTCCGCATTAGCGTGTCTAGCTCCTTCATTTACCCTTATACCCTAAACCCTACACTAATTATAAATATTTTTCAAATAAAAATATAAAAAATTAATAATATTATTACTTACTATATTATTAATTAAAGATAACCTAAATCCTAAACTAATTATATAAATATATATATTCTTATAAAAATCCTAAACCTAAACATACATAAATATTAAACTATTACCCCTAATACCCCTAAGCTTTATACCTTAAATCCTAAATTATATACCCTTAAATTAATTATATAAATGTATATTCATTTAAAAAAAATAAAAGTTAATAATATTATTATTTTTAAATATTAATAACTAAAAAATATATTTTTGTGAGAAAGAGAAAATAATTTTTTAATAATTAAAAGAAAAGAAAGAAATAGGAATGAGAGATAATAAAAAATTTCAAATTCTTAAATATTTGCAAGATTTTCTCTACCTAATTAATTATATTTTATACTATAATTTTATTTTTAATTAACTTTAAAATTTAATTAATTAATATTCAAATTTATATAATGTTTTTAAATTTAAAATATATTCTCATACATTTTTTTTTCTTACTTATTATTATTTAATAATTATGATTATATATATATATTATATTAATTATTAATAAATATATTGATATATCAAAATTAATATTAATTTAATTTAAATTTAATATTTATTTTACAAATATAGTGTTTATAAATTATTTACTAAATTTATAAGTTAAAAAAATATATAAAAAAAATAAATATCAATTATTTTGAAACGGTTGATATTGACCCATTTTATATCAATCGTTTTAAAAACGGTTGATATTGACCTTTTCTATATTGACCAAAATCGTTGATATTATTCCCTCTATATCAACAGTTTTTAAAACGGTTATATAGATGTGGTCAATATCAATGGTTTTAAAACAGTTGATATAAAGTGGGTCAATATCAGCCATTTTAAAATTCATAATTAGATGAAATAATATCAATTATTTAAAAGTAGTTGATATTGACCCTTCTTATATCAACGGTTTTTAAAATAACAGTCCAACGGTTTTTGTGTTTTACCTTCTTGTTGAAGGTTTTTAACTACGTTTTTATTAGTCTTAGATTTGGATAAAGGAATTAAACTCTTATTTTCAAGGCATTTGGTGAAGTAGTCAATTTCTATGAGTATAAACTTGTGTCCGTTTGAAGCATGGGAATAGATTTTCCTAAAGACATCAATGTCCCATGTAGAAAAGGGCCAAGGGGAGGACATGTTATAGAGTAGTGATGACGAGGTATTTTTAGGTTAACATAGATTTGACATTGATGACAACATTTAACATAACTTACACATTCTTGTTCTATGTTTTGTCAATTATATCATAGGCAGAGTATCTTCTTGGCTGAAGCCATTCCGTTAAGTGTGGGCCGCATGATCTTGCATGTACTTCTTCTATGATCCTTTTTTTTATTTTGGACCATCTACACAGAGAATGTTTTGAACGTCAAAAGATCGTTTATAGTTGTTTTCTATCCAAGTATAATTGGTGGAATATTAGCGCAATTATTTTCCAAAAGCATTATACCATGGATTAATAGAGCTTTCACAAGAAGTTATTGTTTTATTTTCAAAAGCACGTCTTTGCTTTTGTCGGATCTTCAGTTGCATAACTTTAATTCTGTCGGTAATTCGAGTCATACGTAGTTAGGGAATCCTCAAAGAGGTTTTGACTGCTTGGAGCTTGAACAAAAGTTAATTGATCAAATTTGTTATGAAAAATATGTTGAGTTAAACTTTATCACTAACCACCCTTAATTTCAATCCAATTGGATAAATGTATATGTTTCTTGAACACTACTTTAAGGATGCTGAATATTAAATGAAACATTGGATGTAGATAACGAATTTTAACGTTTGTAGACAAGCTGAAGAAATTATAACAACAACTAGATAGGACTAGTGTTGCCTTCCACATATTCATTCCTAAGAGATGTGCGATGGGAGAATCCTTGAGAAACTTGATAATAAATAAAATTACCCCATTAAATCTTGTAGAACAATTCAACTCGAAAAGCTTTAAATTACTAAAATGAATGGCTGGAAATGGTCGCTTGAAGAAAAAAAGTATCCATAATCAAAACCTGTCAAAAATAATGAGACCACTAATTAAGGTTAGTGAAGCTAAACCATATAAAAGGCTAAACTATTTAACATTCATTTTTAAAACTGTAGATAACATCGCTAGTTAAAAATATCATTTATCTTTAGTCAATACTAACTTTTCTACGATCAAGTCCTAACTTGTTTTGAACTAGACTTTTTACCGAGTTTCAAAATATTTTTGTGCTATTAGTATAATATTGATTAATGACTGGACTTGTTTTGAAATAGTTTATATTTCAAGAATTGTTTTCCTTTTTTAGGAGGTCTTTCAACTATCAAATTCAATAAGATTGAGTGAGATAAAGACAAAAGAATAAAGTTAGACTTGTACCAGTAGAATGTCTGAGCCAAGTTTTAAATATTTTACATGCTGGAAATCTTGAAGCATCTTAGTAATTTACATGTTTATTATTACATGTTGTAGATATTATGACAATACATACTTGAAAATATGTTCTAGAAATTGAGGATCCGAATAACTAATAAATTTAATCATAAATGAAAAGATTTTTGATCTGTCCAGGGGTAATAGCATTGGACTAATACAGTTTGTGAAAAAGTTGTGGTTGGTGTATTTTGTCTAACTGAATTGAAAATTCGTTAAGGAATGAAAAGATATTGGTATCGTTGGGAGAACACACATCTTTTAATCACATGTTTTGTATCGATAAACGAATATATTTGATAAATAAGACCATCTGACAATGCGCTTAACCGATCGACCCCTTCACTATTATTTTCACCTTTTTGTTTCTTGTAAGAACCATTTTAGTTTTTAAAGAAATGAATAATGTTCAAAGTCATGCAATTATAATATCAGATCATAATGAATTCTTAGACATCTAACTAAATAGGAATTTTTACGATTTCTTTAAAAGACATACATCACTAACAAAAAAAAATAGTGGCTGAAAAACACATAAATCTAAAAATAACATTTGATTTAAAATATAAATTCAATATTATATATTATAAAACAAATATCAAAAAATATTAAAAACCTTAATTTTTAATATATTTATAGGTATATTAATATCATGTATATGCATGCTTAATGACCCTGTGTCAACTTAAAAAATAGGTCAATGAATAACATATTTAGGACCTGCATGACAATATGACACACAACTTTAAAGAAACATTAATCTGATATTGATACATTAATCTTCACACAATGACAAGAAAAACAAGACACCTAATTAATTTGATACCGATACATTAATGTTAAATTCATATTTATAAGAAACAAGGATACAACCGCCTTCCAGGCCAGACCTAAAAATAGGAAATGATAACAACATTCTTAGCATCTTAAATATTGCTGAAAATAGCTCTATATGATAATTGTTTGATAGTTCAACCAATATTCATACAAATTGATATAACCCCTTTACAATTTTATACTTCAAAGATGAAAATATGAATAATCATAACAAAGATTAAAAGCTCAAACAATTTTTTAAATTTTTTTATTTTGTTAAGAGTAAATAAAATAATGAAAAAGTAATAAAACAATGCGTAACCAAAAGTATCACCCGAAATACATAGGTACGGTTAAACATTCGGAAAATACCAATAAAATATAAAACTAGACATTCAAACTAATTTGAGAATACAAAAGAAATAACGAAAACAAATCAAAGGACAAAACACAAGCATAAGAACTTGTGATGCTAGCCGTAACAGCTCCGGAACGTGCTGGTGACAGAGCCACACCATAATGATCAAAACTATGTTTGAGCCACATCATAATCAAGAGTCAGCTGTTGCATTGGAGGGATGGTCTCCAATGCAAATAATATAAGGCGTGGAAAATATTAGTTGTTGTAGTCCAATAGCACAAATTGTACCATTAGATTGGGACTAGGACTACAGCTGATATAACAAGCCAGATTTCTGGATCTTGAAATATCAAGAGCAAAATCCAATGGCGGATAGTACCCGACAAATTGCCCCATTCTATCCATCTCTTACCGAACCGATCTGGATGCATCAAATTATCTTCTCCATTCATTGAGAATATATGGGATTGCCTCTTTGTGAGAACGATTCCAGCATATTCGCATGTAAAGACCCGGCTTGAATCAGATCCAGTGATCTAACACCCCAGCCCAGTTCAATAGACCTGAAAACTTTAAACATGTATCTGAATCCTTTTTCAGATACGCGATTTCTGCAACTTGGAGGACAACGACAACCAGGACCGCATTCAACTACTACAGGCTTTCCTCTCACCAGATGTCCCTGATTATCGTATGCAAAATCACCTCCATTAATCACATACACAATTATCATTACAGCCACGGACACAGTCACAGCCAACTGTAAAACTAACAGTACGAGGAAATAAAGCACTAGTGATGTAGGATAGAAAGTTGGTCCAATTATATCACCGTCTATATCGTTAAATATAAGAACCGCCACTTTTTCCTTCCCACCAGAAATATCACGACCGTAATGTCCAAAAGGTCTGGCATACAAAGGCATACAATTGACATTACAGTCGTGATATTAAATAATATAATATTGTTAAATACATATTTTAAATCAAATTTGATTTGCGTAAGGAGTTTGGCAACAACTAAAGAATGTAATTGGTACATATTTAAAGTACAAGAAATATTACCATCTAGTCAATCAAAATCAGCAAGTTATTATAGAATAAATTTGAATTTTATTTAACTAAATTATTAAACACCATTGAAGTAGAACTTGAACTAAAAATACTTAGCAACAAAACAATATACCTTATATATGGTGGTTAAATTGTTATATGAAAATAGTTTAGGTAACTTATATTTTTTCAGGAAGTTAGATGGTTACATATGTATACCAAATTGGCTGGTTGAGATGGGTTTAAGCCAATTGAAATTCAAAAAATAAGTAATAAACTGAAATAACATAATAATAGTAAATGAACTTAAACTAAAAATACTTACCAGCAAAACAATATGGTCCTTCAATGATCATTTTAATCAACTTATTGAATTAAAACAATGTAGTTTTAGAAATTGAATTGGGTTTTTATACAATTTGAATTTTTGGAGATATTTTGGATAACCAGATTGAAGTGCACAAAGATATAACAAACTTTTAAACGAAGCCAAAGAGAATGATTGATATCCTTCTAAACCAATAATTTCAAGTTCTTAATCTCATTTAAACAATACACTACTCTTGAAAAGGATTTCAAGTTTATCTTCTAAACTCAGAAATGATTTCCATGATATTCGACCAAATTTTAGACCAAATCAAAGAAAGAATGATAATAAAGCCAAATTAAAGAAATTGAGAAAAAAATATAAAGTCAATGATCAATTTAATCAACTTAATGAATTTTTGCCTAACATATAAGCATACAAATATTTTAAAAACTCAATTAAGTTTCTATACAATGACTAGGAGTAGGAGGGATGTCAGATAACCGGATTTAGGTGCACAAAGTTAAAATATATATTTAAAAGGATACTAAAGAAAATGATTGACGTCCTTATAATTGAATCAATAATTTCATTTTTCTTACCCTCAGTTTAAATTTGATTTCAATATTATAAGACAAATGAAAGATTGACTCTTGAAATTGAACTGAAAGTTACGCGTGCAAAACCAATTATTTATTTGCCAAAACTTAGATTTCTCTGAAAAATAGTGACTTTACAAGATTTTTAACTAAAAAAAGACTTTTGAAGGGAAGAATAAAATAAATCAATCTGGAAGAAAAAACTACTAAAATGATAACAAAATTGACTTGTTGAAATAGACTAATCAAGTTGAAGGTAAACACGCTAATTATTGAGATCGATATGTTTTATTTTTCTTTCTAATCAAAAATTTTAATTAAGTTTACAGTAACACTTGTATTTTCAAACTTTCCTATCATATAATTTTAAAACATAAATGAAACAATAAAATAATTTCTTTTATATTTTTAAGAAATAGTTTTTCCTTAGTCTGTTTTTGTGCAAATATTACAAACTAAATTAGAAAAAAAATTCAAACAAAATCAGAAAAAAAACAAAAAAAAAACTCAAAGATAATTGGGTCCACGTCGATATTAAATAAATTTAGAAACAAAATAATTGATTCGCATACAATGTTACATAAAACAAATAAGCATTTAAAAATTCAATTGAGATTCTACACAATTTCTATATAGAGATACTTCAAATAACCAGATATAGGTGCACAAATATAGAACAAACATTTAAAAGGAAAAAAAATTGATTGATATCCTTAAAATCGAGACAATAATTTAAAGTTTCTCACTTAAACTCAGAAAGAATTTCCATATTCATGACTAAATCAGGAAAGAAAATTCAAAGATAGTTGGGTGCACAAATTAAATCTGGAAAGAAAATTCAAAGATAGTTGGGTGCACAAATTGGCCTTGCATCCATTTCTAATTTTTTTAAAGATATCCACTAATTTTATATGAATTTATCTGTATCATTGATTTATCTCTCTATTTCTAACTACTCCTCAATCTTGTTAAGAATTTTGACTTTCTCTGAAAACAAACTTTGCTTAACATTCTGACTCCACAATTTAATTATACCTTTAATAAAGCAAGTTATCTTTCATTGAGGTATGAATCTCCCTTATCACATCTTAATCCTCTTCAATGGGAAAATACATAACCACATTAAGCATATTCAATGTTCAACCAAATCTCATTTTTTTAACTATTTGATCCAAGATAGTTTAGGCTCCGCAATCACCCTCCAATGGAAGACTAGTTATGTTCCACAAGTTCACCTTCTTGATGCTTAACTTGAATCTCATTTTGGCTAAGGATCTTTATGAGTTAGTGAATAAGAATCTCTTCAACCAAGTCTAGACTCCTAATTATTCGAGGTGCTTCCGGAGTTTGTTAATGTTTGATTAGTGATATTGATTACTCTTCTCGTGGGAGCTATCTTGTTTGAAAACACATTTGATTATGAAGATTTCCGGTATGCTTTTGTGTTTTCCTAGATAACAAGTGTAGCAACCAAAGAAAACTACCTATATTATATATTCATTCTTTGCATAATATATAATGGTAGTTCAAGAATAATAATCTCCAGATCCATACACAAATCACATAGTCAAGAAGCAGAATCGGTAAATGCATGAAAGAAGACATACCACTAGATTCAGGAGTACCACAGCCCCGGCGACTCCAGTCTTGTCCACCGTTCGTCGTACGGCCGCCACCAATTGAAACCCTAATTGAATTGCCTTTTATATCTCCCGTATATATATATATATTAAAGCGGCCACCAATTGAAACCCTAATTGAATTGCCTATTATATCTCCCGTATATATTAAATATAAATCATTAATTTTCTTTTTTAACAAGTGTTTCTCTTCATATAAAAACAAAATTTGAAGTCCCCTCAAAATATTATAAAATTATTGTATATTTTTATTATAATTGTAAATATATATCATTAATATATTTTTTTAATACATGGTTTCTCTTCATCAAAAAACATAAGTTGGAATTGTTATATATATTTTTTATTGTAATTTTAATTATAGTAAATTTTTAATATTATTGAGATCGATATGTTTTATTTTCTATATAGTAAAAAAAATATTAAATAAACTTACAGTAACAAATAGACAAGCAAAATGTCCTACTATATAACTATAAAAACATAAATTAAACACTAAATATTTTTTTTTATAAAAAATATGTTTTTCACTTGCTTTTATATCCACTTCCAATCTTCCTAGAGAATTTTCAAAGAGAATAAGACGTATGATTAATCAATTGTTAAGTTAGTCAAAAGAATTTTTTTTGGAGGGGGAAACGACTTAGCGTAATTTCATTAAATATTTTCAAAGAACGGAAAAAAACCCACGAGTTTTAGAGATTATTCTAGACAGACCTAGAATGATTTTGAAGTCTTATCATTCTAAATAAAAGAAAAAATGTAAATAAACTATCTGATTACAATATTTTCGGAAGATAAGATTGTTCAGGTACAAGAAAGCGCTTTTCCAAAGAACTGAACTTGGAAACTAACGAAAACGCATTGTGTAGAGTCAAAGTGATAAAGTACCGGGGACGCTTAGTATAAGACTGAATTGGTAAATTGCGGAGATATTTATCCAAAAATCGATTTTGATAAACTACCGGGAGCGCCTCTTAATAAAATACCGATATCATAAGAACTGGATGCACTCCATAAAATACTGAAGTTCTATAAAACCGGAAACACTTCATTATAATACCGAAGTTCTATAAAATCGAAAATGCTTCATTATAATATCGAAGTTCTATAAAACTAGAAACGCTTCATTATAATACCGAAGTTCTATAAAACCAGAAACGCTTTATTATAATACCGAAGTTATAAAATATCGACGTGTCTCATACATAAAACCGATATGTTTTTTGTGACGTCCTATATCGAAAAATCATAGTAAATATGAATTTCATATAAAAGTGAGGCTAGTAGACTCACTGGTGAAAATGGGGTCTAAATCGAGAGTATAATCTCTCGGTATAAACCTAATACTGAAAGTTTGGGTAACACTCGGCATTCGTCGGTATTGTCACTTTCGGAATATATATTTGGGTGTTTACCGAGATATCATAAATTTATCGGTTTAGATACCAGAGAGAAAAACCGAGAGTTATATAAAAAAACTCTCGGTTGTTCTTGAAAGGTCAAAACCGAGAGTTATATAGAAAACTCTCGATTTTTCCAAAAACTCTCGGTTTTTTCGTTTAAAATAAACCCGAGAGGTATATGGAAATCATTCATTTTTCCCTTTCAAGAAAAACCGAAAACATTCCAAATAATTCTCGGTTTTTCTTAAAAATGAAAACCGAGAGTTTTCCAAATAACTCTCGATTTTCCTTAAAATTCAAAAACCGAGAGTTTTCTTTATAACTATATTAAAAAAATAGAAAAATTATAATAAAAAAAAGCTATATATCACTAATAAAGAGTTACATAAATAAAATTAAATTCGAAAATAATATCAACCAATCAAAACAACTCAATTGAAAATATATTCAAAAATCTTGTAAAAACCACTCCATAAAAAAAACATTAATGATATATATTTAATATATATATATATAAAATATATAATAATATATATATATAATATGCGAGACTTAAATAGGCAATTCAATTAGGGTTTCCATTTGTGTCGGCCGTCCGACGAACTGTGGATTAGAATGGAGCGACGCCGGGGCTGTGTTCTTCCTAATACCTAAATCGAATCGTATGTCTTCTTTCATGCATTCACCGATATCTTCTATTTTGTGATTTGTGTATGGATAACCTTTTTTATGTCTTCTATAACCGTTCTTGTTGGGAGTTGTATAAAGGCCTTAGGGTTGCTAATATGAACTGGAAATCGATCCGAATGGAAATTCACCCGGAGATTATTATTCTTGAACTACCATATTCACATTATTTGTAATGTTGACAATGATATCTAGAATTTGAAAGTTGTAGTTTAAAGTGTAGTTGTAGCTTCAAGTTTAAGATCCTAAAATATCAAGAGTTTACTTAATTATTGGAATGATTTTGGCTTGAAATTAATAATAGTAATAGAAGGCCTCTAAAACAATGATTGATATGAGATATTTGTAGTTGGAGGATTAATACTTTGGAAGTAATTTTGGCTTGTTTATAAGGATACCAATCATTCTCTTTTGTTTCATTTTAAATGTTTTATTCTATCTTTGTGTACCTAGATCTAGTATAGAAGTCCATCTTCATCTAAATTGTATAGAAACCAATTGAATTTTTAAATGTGTATTTTGTTTATGTGACCTTGAATGGGAATCCAAGAATGCAATTAAGTTGATTAAAATGGTTATGACTTTACATTATGTTTAAATCGAATATTGATCGAGTTTGAATAAAATGAATTCAAATTTTAATATTAGGGTTGTTTTCTAATTGACTTACAAAAATAAAATCGAAAAAATTCGAATTAAGAAACTCAATAACTAAAAACCGAATCTATTAACGTCCCTAGACGGGGCTATACCTAATTCCGTTAATAAATTATGATTTTATAGTTGATTAGATTCTAGTAATGACTTCAAATTGGATATTTGATCTGTCGGTGTGAGCATTTGGGCTCATAGACGACAAATTATGGCTCGAGAGCTTCTTCGAAGTGCAGCTTGGTTTGTTGTGGTCATTTGATAACACGAGAAAATGGTGACTCATAGCTTCATCGTTCCTCAGAATATGTTGACTCTCAGATTATAATATTGAGAATTTATATTATATGATAGTAGACTTTCCTAGTTCAAATGTTTCTAAGTTATTTAAAGTTTTTTTTACTAGAATGAAAAGAAAAAAGAAAATATATCATGTCAATAATATAACATCTTTTTACACCCAAATTGATTGTGATTGCGTAAATAATATTTTTCTTTAAATCGGTTCATTTTTTTTTATCCTTTTTATCATCTTAATTTTATTTTTGTTCTAGATTGACTCACCTTTAAATGGATAAACCCAATTATGTATGTAGCCTTAAAACACACTTAACCATTTAACTTGTCGCTGACAGGCTCAACCCAGGACCTTAGGGTGAGTATCCACCACTTATTGATGTTAGGCTAGATTGTTCACCTTTATTCTGCCCTTCAAGAGTCTTTTATTAAAAGACTTCAATGAATCACTCCTAATAGAGAAACCAAAAATTGCCGATAAAAGAACTAGGGTTTGTACGCATTACCTTTAGTTTAATTTCATGTTCTTCGATTTGGTTGTCGATTATTGAAATATTTTATTGGGCTAGTCTATTGTTTGACAAGTTAAAAAAATTAAAATTACCGGATCAATTATAAAGATATCAATCATTATATTTTGTTTCCTTTCAATGTTTATTTATATCTGTGAATCCGTAGGACCTAGATTCAATTTATCTAAAGTCTCCGTACAATAAAATTTCATAGAAATTGAATTGAATTTCGAATCATTGCTTACATGGAGGCTTAAGTTGATTAAAATGATTATTTACTTTACATAATTTTGTAGCTAAATTTATATAGATTATCTTCAAGATCATTTTTTTCATTGATTTGTCATAGATCATTGAAATCCTTTATAAGACTAGTATAAAGTTTGAACGAGGGTAAGACATTTGAAATTATTGGCTCAATTAAAAGGATATAAATTCATTTTACTTTTGTTTCCTTTTAAATGTTTGTTCTGTTTTTGTTTACATTCGGTTTATCTAAAGTCTCTCTACATAGAAATTGTATAAAAAATTATTCTACATGCTTCTGTGCTTGTGTGTGAGGCAAATATGCATTAAAATTGTAATATTATCATTTATTTTTTTTATAAATTTCTTTATATTGTCTTCAAGATGTGTTTGTTACTTAATTTGGTCATAGATCATGAAATCCTTTCCGAGACCAGTGTAAGAAACTTGAAATTATTGGTTTCAATTATAAGGATATCCAATTCTTCCTTTGTTTCCTATTAAATACTTGTTCTATCCTTGTATATTTGTGCACCTAAATCTAGTTATATGAAGTCTCTCTACATAGAAATTGTATAGAAATTAACTTATTTGAATTTGTAAATGTTTCTTTTCTTTATGTGAGGACAAGAATACATTAAGTTGATTAAATTGATGGTTGACTTTATATTAAATTGTTGCTAAGTTTCTTTAGTCTGTTTTTTATACTTAGAATGTGAAGATTAATTTAATTTCAATCGCCCTAACCTCAACATCTTTACTCTATTTTTTTACAATTATTATGTTATTTTATTTTATTACTTATTTTGGTATATATATATGTGTAAAACTCCATCTCAGATAGCCCATTTTGGTATATATATATATATATATATATATATATATATATATATATATATATATCTATATATATATATATATATACTACCCTTATTTCTTGACAAAATATAAGGTATCCAAATTATTTTTATTTAACAATTCAACCACCAAGTGAGGTTGAATGGTTTTATTTAATTTAGTTATTGATAATTAGACTATCTTGTATGCTAACTTGTTGATTTTGATTGACTAAATAGTAAATATCTGCTTATAATTTAATTAGGCTTGGCCACCAATTGTATTATTTAGTTATTTAATGATTATTTTAAGATTTATTTGTTTTCATACCACTATTTTGGGTAGTGATGTATGCATTCTTTATGAATTTAGTAATAATCAATCTATACTTCTCATTATGATTTGATCTAATATTTCAGGATTTGAACTTCATCTATTTCTTTAAGAAAGTAAAATGGTTCTTACAAGCAATCAAAAGGAAATATTGATGGTGAAAGAGGTTGATCGGATAAGCTCATTGTCGGATGGTCTTATTTACCATATATTTTCATTTATTGATACAAAACATATGGTAAAAACTTGTGTGTTGTCCAAACGGTACCAGTATCTTTGGCATTCCCTAACCAATTTTCGATTCAGCGAGAAAAAATATCCCAACTACAACTTTTTTGCAAACTTTATCCGTCAAATGCTATTACGCCTTGATGGATCAAAATCATTTCATTGAGGATTAAATTTATTGAATCGTTTCCACATAAATTTCTGAAACGTATTTTAAATTATGTGTTGTCAAGTAATCTACAACATGTAATGATCAAGGTTGTTCCCGAGATTGTCTCATCCCCTGCTATTGTTGGAGCTTATTTTTAATACCCAATCATTGAAAACCCTCCATTCTCCATGTCCAAATGGATTATTCTCTTTAATCTCCCCCTCCTTACTACACTAGAGAATCCCACATTTTGATCCTCTTAGTAGATTTGCTGAACCTTTTCTAGGTGTCCTAATTTGAAAGATCTGACTTTACACGATACTGAGATTTCTCATTTACGAGCCCTTACAATTATGGGTGACCAACTTGAAAATTTCGATATTTCCATTCTGTTTATGCTCCAGGGACTTAGAAATTATAATTCAAGGGCCAAAACTCCATTTCATTCAAATTTTAGGGAAACCTACTTTATCAAATTGATCACCTATATGTGTCTAACTTTTTTTTTTTTTTTTTTTTTATCACCCAATCTTACTGTATTGATGGTTGAAAAACAATTCTTGAAATGTAAAAACATTTCAAAACAAGTCCTGGAATTAATTCATATTTTTACTAATAGCACAAAATATTGTGAAACTGTAAAAGTCTAATTCAAAACAAGTTAGGACTTTATTATAGATATGTTAATATTGGATAAAGATAAATGAAATTTTTTTCAAGCAAATCAGATCTAAGGCCTAAATAAAGTTCAGGGAGAAAATATCAATTATCCTTAAATAACCATCAACTACAACAAAATCAAGCAATAATATCTAACGCCTTCTAGACAATTGAAACCCAAATATTGAATTATTATAAAATTGATTACCCAAAATTTTTAAATAGTGTAGCCTCTATTTGGTTATGCTGCAATAACCCTAATTAGTGTTCTCATTATTTTTTACAGGTTTTTGATTTTGGATGCTGTTTCCATGGAGCGACCATTTCCAGACTTTCATTTCAGTAATTTTACAGCTTTGGAGTTGAATTTTTCTACAGGATTTCATGGGATAATTTATTATATTATCAGGGTTCTGAAGGATTCTCCCATTGCACATCTTTTACGGAAGAACATGTGGAAGGTAACACTCTTCCTATCTATTTGTTGTTGTCTACAAATGTTGAAATTCGGGTATCTGCTTCCGATGTTTTATTTACTATTCAGCCTCCTTTAAAGGAGTGTTTTAAAAAAATAAAGTATAACTCAACATATTTCCTTACTTATTTGAGGGTGGAAATTTTGTTGATGTTTATGTTGGTGAACCATATGTACAATGTTGCTAAAATAAATAAATCTAATTGGATGTGTAATTTATATTCTTTGAAATGTAATAAATATGGTTTTTCTGGAATTATATTTTTCAATTGGAAACTATTCAAATGCAGAAGATAATAAAGTCAAGAGGAAAACGAATGGAAACTCATTATATCGACCATCATCCTCATAGACTAAAAGTGGTATCAAAAGGCATACAGCATATCCAGGTTAAATTCAATTATCAACTTGAGTTAGGATGGAACTCCATGTTCAAAACATTCTAAACAATGTTGTAAGAGAACTCCTCGCATAGGAAGGGAATCCCATGAGTTCAAAATATGTTAAAGGGTTGTATAAGGACAACTAATTATGTTTGTTGAAATTATTTGTATTTCATGTTAACTTATGTTGAACTTTTGTTATGTCCTATCAAAAACTGATATTTTCCTACATTATGCCTCCTTTTTTAACAATGATTTAATACTATATTTATATATGAGATGGTAATTTCTTGGATGAGGTGGGTTATCTAGTTCATTGGGATTTGAACTTTTTTTATGTTATATACATCATATAATTAAATACTCAAGCTATTAGAAAAAGATTAGAGAATATCTAGTTCACTTAAAATGATAATAAATCTTGTGCACTTTTTGTAGTCTTTTCTTTTCGGACTGGGGTTGAGGAAATTTCTCAATTCTTTTTTCATCAAACTACTCTAAGAATTATTTTATGACAAAAAATAATTTATATAAAAATACTTACAAGGACAGGATGAGATGGAAAGCAGAAATGCTATGTTATCTTTTAATACAAAGCTAAACACTAACTGGCACATGTGAAGCCATGAAAGTTGAAGCTCATTGGTAATTATGGTGTGAAAACCCAAGCCATCAAAGTTGAAGCTCATTGGAATTATGGTGTGAAAACTAGATACTTTGTTGATCAAGAGGGTCTGGAGGTGGAGCTGGAGGTGAAAATGGATAATCAAAGTAGAGATCCTCTAGCGTCCAAGAGTCGTCTTTTCTTGGAAATTTGAAAAGGTAATAATTTGATGGTGCCACCAAATTGACCCCGAAATAATCCACATGACCGGGCAATATGAGGAGCTTAAATATGTGAGCCATTACATAATTGTGAGCCACATATATTGAATTTTTCTCCACAAGTTTCGGATTTCGAAAAAGGACTCCAAAATTATCTAGGTTATACTTTTAATTGGTTCAAAATATCTTACTATTAGTCTATTTATATACTCTTTAATAGTTTAGAATAGATATACACTACAAGAACCCCTTAAACAAAATGCGACATTATTATATGGTCATAGCTCCAAAGTTTTCACTCTTTTTGTTTGAGTGCATTAAAAGCTAGAAGTTGACCTAGGAGTTCTTACTAAGAATCCCTAGAAGAACGGTAAGTGTGCGCGATAAAAAAATCGCCAAGAGCTTTTGGAAGCTTATACCATTTATATATGTTTTTTGTTTTAATTTTGTGAGAGAAATTAATTTTATTTTATATCCCAAATTTAAGCGTTAAAAAAAACTTTATATATAACCCTATAACTTCCCTTCCCCGAATCTATGAGAGATTATGATTTTAATGGGAAGTTACCATAGGTCTATTTAGATGACCGGGACAATATGAGGAGCTTAAATATGTAAGCCGTTTGTGTAAGTGTGAGCCACATAAATTGAATTTTGCTCCATAAGTTTTGGCTTTCAAAAAGGGAATCCAAATTATCTAGGTTATTCTTTTAATTGGTTCAAAAATATCTTACTATTAGTCCATTTATATACTCTAGAATAGTTTAGAATACAGATACACTAAGAACCCATGAACAAAAATTGACATTCTTAAGTTCATAGCTCCAAAGTTTTCACTATTTTTAATAAAGATACACTGCAAGAACCCCTTGAACAAAATTGACATTGTTTATTTCATAGATTCAATGTTTTCACTCTTTTTTGTTCGAGTGCATTAATAATAAGCTTGAAGTTGTCTTAGGAGTTCCTACTTAGCATCCATAAAAGCATCATATGTGTTTGCGATAAAAAGTCGCCAAGTTTGACGTTTTTGAAGCTTATACCTTCGTATATGTTTATTGTTTTAAGTTTGTGAGAGAAATTAATTTTATTTTATATAAAAAATTTAAGCATTTAAAGCAAGATTTTATAGATAATCCCATAACTTTTATTCCCGTAAAATCTTTGAGAGATTAGGATTTTAGTGGGAGGTTACCATAGGTCTATATAGATTTTTTTGATTACAACCTCAGGACTACAGAGTCGCCACCCTTAGTTCGTATAAAACAAGGAAAAATAATTTAGGCATATACATTCCACAATTAGAGATTCTTATGATTTCAGTGCATGGTTACATTTGAGAAAGGGCAAAAGGCAACTATGTCCCACAATGCCTTTAAGTTTTTTCTAATTTAATTTTTCCAATTTAAAACAAATTTTATGCTTTACTTTTTAGTTTCTCGTTTTATATTTATGCTAAGATAAGGGTGATTTGTCCACTTTTCAGTGGATCTTGTGTTTTTGTTGACAATAAATATAAAGAATATGATAAATATACGAGAAGGAAATATTAAAACAACATAAGCCTATAAAATAAACATCACATAAGCTATCTTAAAAACTAATAGCTTAGATATTAAATGTTATGGTTTATCTTTTTTTTTGTGAAAGATGTAACGTCAATTATATAAAAACCCACAAAAGGGCAAAGGACTTACCTGAGTTCAAAGAAAATCGAATTAAAACAAATTAAATGATGAACAATAAAGAAACAAATGAGAGATAACAAATGACAAATGATAATTAAACTGCAATGAAATCAGTGTTCTCGTAAACAATGTTTCAGTTTGATAGATTAACCAATTCTTCTCACATGTGGGAATACGCCTCTACGTTTGGATGAGAAAGTTGTCATCGATGATAATATTGTTCCATACTGTGTCCGAATTGTTGCGGACTCCTGAGAAGACTCTAGCGTTCCTCTCCATCCAAATGTGATAAATAATGTTGGTGAAGAAACTCTTGAAGGTATTGGAGCTGAAGTCATTTCCCTTGGTCTTTTTTATGGCGAGTTCCTTGATGTCGGTCCATTCATTTGGGAAGATGAGGAGACTCATTGATACAGAGAATATGCGCCAAAGCAAGGAGACGAAAGGGAAGTTCCTAAGGAAGTGTTCAAAGGTCTCCTCATTTCTCAACAAAATGAGGCAATTAGGATTCGGGATGCTCTTGTTCTTTTTGATCCAATCACGGTTATAGATTTATGGTTTATCTTAAGTCTACCAATTTTAAAATTTTAGGTGAGTGTTTATACAAAATAAAATATTTATACATAATTCAGTAATGTGTTTAGATTTCAGAGTTTAGGCAAACTCATGGAGAAATAATTATTTTTTTTTATTTAATGTATTTTTATATTTTGTTTTTTAGGTTTTATACTTTTATATTTTAATTTTGTTAAATTTTATGTGAGTTTTGATTTTAAGACAAACTTAGAATCAAGCAAAACTCAAACTTAAAACATGCAAACCAACAAAACCCAAAATAAAATATAAAGGAAAGGAGGATTTGGGCCAAAGGGCCAAAGCGTAGCTATATGGGACAAAGAGCCGGTTGTTTGTAGAAGGAAGCAGCAGCATACGTCGCTAAATGATCATTGCAAGAGGATAACAACCATCAACAATCTTCTTCTTGGTCGGGAAGGACGGCCCCAATAGTTGGGAGATTCAACGCAAATTCTAATTTTGTGACCCCACAAAATTAAAATAAATATAATAATTATATATTCCTATCCAAAACATATTAAATATATACTAATATTAACTAGTATAAAAAATATTTCAAAATATATATAAAAAATTATTTCAAAATGTATATAAAAAATATTAATATAACAAGTTGTAAACGAAACAATATACCATAATAATTTTCAATTTTTGTGACAAAATTACAAGTACTTTTTTTTAATTGACATCATTAAGGATATCAATTTATTTTACTTCTCTTGATAGCATTGTCTTGTAATTACTAAGCACTTTAAATAAATCAGCACCATCAATGTCCATTTGTTGGTTGTGTTTTAAGAAATTTTATAATTTAGTACATATCTTCAACAATTTCTCTTTACTGATTTTTTTAATTTTTCATTAAATAAAAATCAAAGAATTTTTTCTGTATCCTTCAAATTACTCAAACCGATCTCGAAGCGATGTAAATAAATTTAAGGGTATTAAAATGTAACCTCAAATATGATTTTCACAATCTTTCTTGTAAACATGAAGATGATATAAAAGGAATAAATAAGCTTAATATTAAGGATTAAAAATACTATAAAAAATAATAAAATACTTATAAATTGTAATATAGAGAGAAAAATTAGTGTATTATTATGTTATATATAATATGAAGTGAGAAAAAATAATATATTATTATATAATATGGAAAGAGAAAAAAATAATATATTATTATTTATAATATGGAGAGAGAGAAAATTAACCTATTATACAAAAAAAAATATAAAAATATGATATTATACATATTTTAATTTTTGGTGATTTCGGTGTAGGATTTCCTGTGATGAAATCGGATTACTATGGTGATTGATTGAGGACTTGTCGTTGGGCCTACGCTTTCTTCAATTCAAAGTTGACTGTATCGCTGCTATAAAGGAATACAATCCGTTGTTATTTTCATTCCAAGATTGTAAACTATATATACAAGATTATAATATTGAAATCCACTCATATAGGGATCTCTAATATATTAAATTGATTATATTTATTATATTGAAATCGAACAATTTAGGGATCTCCAATATATTAAATTGATTACATTACATTTATTACACCTCGCAATCGAACTAGGTGGGCGATGTATGCTGAGAATGGATCGAAATTCTTCAAAAATAACTCTCAAAAGTCCCTTCGTGAAGATATCTTCAAGTTGAAAGAAAGACGGGACACGAAGAACTCGAACCTGACCGCGTGAGATATCTGAAATGAGGAATCTCTTAACCCAAGAGGCTGATGCACATCATCAAAAGTACCATGGAGAAATCATTATTTACATCAAGTTGGTGAATTGATCATTTCTTCGATACGGCAAAACTAAGAACTAACCGAATTGTGGAGGTTTGAAAACAAGCCTATTGAGTTTTTCTATCACCTACAAGCCGGGCTTTATGCATCTAAAAAGAGTCATCAACACGGTCTTTATGAGTAAATACCCATAAAGAACGAATAATATTAACATCACTTGGACGGGGAACCAACTCCCACGTCTTTCTAGCATGGATAACTTCTAGTCCATATCTTAAGGAAGCTACATGGTTAAGATGTAAAAGTATGTTTGGGCCGAATCACCCCGTTGACTTTGAGTGACTAGTCGAAGAGAAAAGGGGGAGGGGGAGGGCTTAGAGATGAAAGTGTATACTGATGATGAATCACATATGGTGATGGAGGATCATCAAAAAAGTCATATGAGAGTAGAGGGGACTGAATTTAAAAAAAATGATCATCAAAGATGACGTGATGACAAATAATGATTTTATCATTTGATATGTCAAAACATTTATAGCCCTGGTGATTCGGTGGGTATCCAAGAAAGACACATGGGGTAGAACGTGGAAGAAATTTATGAATCGTCGTGGATGAAAATAGAGGGTAACATAAACACCCAAACATACGTAAATGGTCATACATTTTTCTCTCTTCTCTCTTCCATTGCGCCCTAGCATAATGGTCCATTTTCTACTATTTTCTCTTTAATCACTCTTCTATGTTCATCTTCTATTTATCTATACTTCAATCACTTTTCTTTTTCAATGACGAGTAACAACAAAGATTCTACCCGACCCTTTTCGTTTCCAATATCAAGAATCATATCTCTATTATTCTTGAGTTGGAAAACATTCAATACAAGACATGGGCAGAATTATTCAAGATCCATGACCGTTCTCATCGGGTCCTTCATCACATCATCCCGTTGGAACTTGTTCTACCGTTGCCATCGACGAATGAGGAGAAAGATACGTGCCTAACTCTTGATGTCATTGTCCTTTATTTGATCTATGCCATAATCTCACATGATCTTGGAACTAGACTCTATCGTCGAGCAAGCCTAGACACAGATACATGATAATTTTCAAGATAACTGAGATTCTCGTGCAATTTCCTTCGAGCAAGATTTTCCACCAGCATCATGGCATATTTTCCTAGGGTATTGACTTATTGTCAACATCTCAAAGTCCATACATGATAAGTAATGGTAATACGATTCCATTTTTGGGTATTGGGCATACCACTATTTCTTCTTCGAATCATGAACTTATCTTAAATAATATTTTCCCTGCTCATACTGTTGTTAAAATTTTAGTTTATGTTTATAAATTTACTATGGATAATTCTGTGTCTATTGAGTTTGATCCTTTTAGATTTTCTGTTAAGGATTTTTGGACGGGGACGTTTAATGAGATGTGATAGTCGGGGAGATCTATATCCAGTCACAACTGAGAATCAAGTGTAATCTTCTGCTTTTGCTGCTTTGTTGCCATCCTTGTGGCATAATCACCTAGGTTATCTCAGCAACTCTAGTTTAGATTAAATAAATTAATTCATTGTAATAAACAACATGTTTCTCATATTTGTCCTTCGTGTTCATTGGGAAAACATGTTCGTTTGCCGTTTAAGGTTTCTACTTTGATTTGTTTGTTACAATTTGACATTATTCATAATGATGTATGGACGTCTCATGTGTTAAGTTCTGTGGGCCATAAATATTTTGTTTCTCGATGACTTTTCATCTTTTTTGTGGACTTTCCCTTTATTTCATAAATCCCAAGTGTTTAATGCTTTCTTGCAATTCCAGACACTCGTCAAAACCCAATTTAAGAGGGATATAAAATCTTTTCAATGTGATAATGGGAGGGAATTCGATAATCATTCATTTAGGGAATTTGTATCCACGCATGGGATGACCTTTCGCTTCTCATTTTCTCACACTTCGTCTTAGAACGACAAGGCTGAGAGACAGTTTCGTACTATGAATAATTTGATTCATACATTACTCACTCATACTAAGATACCTACCTCATTTTGGTATCATTCTCTCCAAATGGCCACATACATCATAATTATTCTTCAGCGAAAAAACATGGCATACGTTACTCCTTTACAACATTTGTAACATTCTGATATCATAAAGGAATACAATAAGTTGTTCTTTTGATTTCAAGATGTAAACTATATATAAAAGATTATAATATTGAGATCCACTAATTTAGGGATCTCCTAATACATTAAATTGATTATATTTATTATATTGATATCCACTAATATAGGGATCTCCATATATTAAATTGATTACATTACATTTAATAGACTATAATGAAATTTTTGTGTGGATGTGGTCATTTTGCTTTTTATTGTTTGTGAGATGGTGTCTTTAATCAAAAGTTGGAAATTTAAGAAAATATTAATTTCATTGTATTCGCAACCCTCATTCATCGATTATCTAGAGAAGAGGAAAGGCGCATATAGAGACGATGGACTGGATGTTGCGTTAGAGATTCACGTCTAGCATTCCTGTGGATCAGTCGACTTTGGAAATCTGTATTCGGTTGTGGTGGGTGTTTTGCATCTCACTTTGGCCTGGGCCTGGTCTTGGGTTCCACACCTGGGTCCGGTCCTTTCATTTGTTGACTCGATTTTTTTTTTGAGAAATTGACTTAACGTCATTTCATTAAAAAATTTCAAAAATGGAAGAAAAAACCCAAGAGTTTAAGAGATCATTCTAGACAGACCTAAAATGATATTGAAGTCGTATCATTCTGAATAAAAGAAAAAACGTAAATAAACTATATAATTACAATGTTTTCATTTCTAATGAATTTAGTAACGGTAAATTCCAATTCCTACTGATATTCTAATTGTACTCCATACTTGGAACTTTTCTCCATGTTCACGCAATTGCACCACAATCCGAGACTATGTCTCTCCATAATTCTTCAACACTTCTACGGGTTCTTTCATAGACTCTCGCATTACATTCCTGCCAAATGTTGTAAACTACTGCTCCAAAACCGCACTTGAATACGTTTGTTGCAAATTTGTTTCCTTTAGCTTTTATTAGTGTTGCTTCTTTTATTTCTTTCCATTCCTTCGGAAAAATGATCAGCTCCAGACTTCTAGAAAATTTGTCCCAATTTTCCAATGCTATACTACAGCTCCCAAACAAGTGATCGATGGTTTATTCATTTTCGTTGCATATAAGACAACTCACGTCCGGGATGTTCATATACATACTAATACGGTCAGGATTGTTGAGTCTTTTCCAGAATGCAAGCCAAAGGATGAACTGGTGTCGAGAAATAATCTTAGTTGACCATACGAGAGAAGCTTCATTATACTTTCTGCGCTTTTTCTCGGATTACCTCCATATTCTCTTTGAGAACAACTTCCCATTGCCTTCTGCATTCCATTCATGAACGTCGAGTTTGTCTCGGAGTTGTATGTGAGTGATGTGATCTAGTATCCTCTATCCTTCTAGATTTCTTCTCAAAAGAAAGTCCTAGTCCCCATATTTTACGTCTCTGATTATCGCCACTACGTAGTCCCTTCTGATACGTGTATTTTTGAACTCCTCTTTGTGAATAATTGTTGGTATACAAACTAGGGATCGTGCCAGAACATAGTGCGTTTCCCGTCCCTTAGCCGACTGTTGTAAAGGTCTACAATATCACTTTTCAGTTTAAGAATTTTCTTTATTGACCAGCTTATACCTTCATTGATTTTACATGTCTAGATACTAGTTTCCTTTTTCATAAATCGCGTGTGTACCAATTTGATCCATAATGATTCTTGTTTGCTTTCCAATGCCCACATATGCTTGAATGTTAGAGCCTTATTCCACTCGACGCAGTTCTTCAGGTCAATGCCTCCCTCCTCTTTAGGCTTACAGAGTGCAGTCCTTTTGATTTTCTTTCCTCCTCTCCCGTTACTGTCATAGATGAAGTTCCGCATTAGCGTGTCTAGCTCCTTCATTTACCCTTATACCCTAAACCCTACACTAATTATATAAATATATTTTCAAATAAAAATATAAAAAATTAATAATATTATTACTTACTATATTATTAATTAAAGTTAACCTAAATCCTAAACTAATTATATAAATATATATATTCTTATAAAAATCCTAAACCTAAACATACATAAATATTAAACTATTACCCCTAATACCCCTAAGCTTTATACCTTAAATCCTAAATTATATACCCTTAAATTAATTATATAAATGTATATTCATTTAAAAAAATATAAACAGTTAATAATATTATTATTTTTAAATATTAATAACTAAAAAAATATATATTTATGTGAGAAAAGAGAAAATAATTTTTTAATAATTAAAAGAAAAGAAAGAAATAGGAATGAGAGATAATAAAAAATTTCAAATTCTTAAATATTTGCAAGATTTTCTCTACCTAATTAATTATATATTTATACTATAATTTTTATTTTTAATTAACTTTAAAATTTAATTAATTAATATTCAAATTTATATAATGTTTTTAAATTTAAAATATATTCTCATACATTTTTTTTTCTTACTTATTATTATTTAATAATTATGATTATATATATATATTATAATTAATTATTAATAAATATATTGATATATCAAAATTAATATTAATTTAATTTAAATTTAATATTTATTTTACAAATATAGTGTTTATAAATTATTTACTAAATTTATAAGTTAAAAAAATATATAAAAAAATAAATATCAATTGTTTTGAAACGGTTGATATTGACCCATTTTATATCAATCGTTTTAAAAACGGTTGATATTGACCTTTTCTATATTGACTAAAATCGTTGATATTATTCCCTCTATGTCAACAGTTTTTAAAACGGTTATATAGATGTGGTCAATATCAATGGTTTTAAAACAGTTGATATAAAGTGGGTCAATATCAACCATTTTAAAATTCATTAATATAGATGAAATAATATCAATTATTTAAAAGTAGTTGATATTGACCCTTCTTATATCAACGGTTTTTAAAATAACAGTCCAACGGTTTTTGTGTTTTACCTTCTTGTTGAAGGTTTTTAACTACGTTTTTATTAGTCTTAGATTTTGGATAAAGGAATTAAACTCTTATTTTATCAAGGCATTTGGTGAAGTAGTCAATTTCTATGAGTATAAACTTGTGTCCGTTTGAAGCATGGGAATAGATTTTCCTAAAGACATCAATGTCCCATGTAGAAAAGGGCCAAGGGGAGGACATGTTATAGAGTAGTGATGACGAGGTATTTTTAGGTTAACATAGATTTGACATTGATGACAACATTTAACATAACTTACACATTCTTGTTCTATGTTTTGTCAATTATATCATAGGCAGAGTATCTTCTTGGCTGAAGCCATTCCGTTAATGTGTGGGCCGCATGATCTTGCATGTACTTCTTCTATGATCCTTTTTTTTATTTTGGACCATCTACACAGAGAATGTTTTGAACGTCAAAAGATCGTTTATAGTTGTTTTCTATCCAAGTATAATTGGTGGAATATTAGCGCAATTATTTTTCAAAAGCATTATACCATGGATTAATAGAGCTTTCACAAGAAGTTATTGTTTTATTTTCAAAAGCACGTCTTTGCTTTTGTCGGATCTTCAGTTGAATAACTTTAATTCTGTCGGTAATTCGAGTCATACGTAGTTAGGGAATCCTCAAAGAGGTTTTGACTGCTTGGAGCTTGAACAAAAGTTAATTGATCAAATTTGTTATGAAAAATATGTTGAGTTAAACTTTATCACTAACCACCCTTAATTTCAATCCAATTGGATAAATGTATATGTTTCTTGAACACTACTTTAAGGATGCTGAATATTAAATGAAACATTGGATGTAGATAACGAATTTTAACGTTTGTAGACAAGCTGAAGAAATTATAACAACAACTAGATAGGACTAGTGTTGCCTTCCACATATTCATTCCTAAGAGATGTGCGATGGGAGAATCCTTGAGAAACTTGATAATAAATAAAATTACCCCATTAAATCTTGTAGAACAATTCAACTCGAAAAGCTTTAAATTACTAAAATGAATGGCTGGAAATGGTCGCTTGAAGAAAAAAAGTATCCATAATCAAAACCTGTCAAAAATAATGAGACCACTAATTAAGGTTAGTGAAGCTAAACCATATAAAAGGCTAAACTATTTAACATTCATTTTTAAAACTGTAGATAACATCGCTAGTTAAAAATATCATTTATCTTTAGTCAATACTAACTTTTCTACAATCAAGTCCTAACTTGTTTTGAACTAGACTTTTTACCGAGTTTCAAAATATTTTTGTGCTATTAGTATAATATTGATTAATGACTGGACTTGTTTTGAAATAGTTTATATTTCAAGAATTGTTTTCCTTTTTTAGGAGGTCTTTCAACTATCAAATTCAATAAGATTGAGTGAGATAAAGACAAAAGAATAAAGTTAGACTTGTACCAGTAGAATGTCTGAGCCAAGTTTTAAATATTTTACATGCTGGAAATCTTGAAGCATCTTAGTAATTTACATGTTTATTATTACATGTTGTAGATATTATGACAATACATACTTGAAAATATGTTCTAGAAATTGAGGATCCGAATAACTAATAAATTTAATCATAAATGAAAAGATTTTTGATCTGTCCAGGGGTAATAGCATTGGACTAATACAGTTTGTGAAAAAGTTGTGGTTGGTGTATTTTGTCTAACTGAATTGAAAATTCGTTAAGGAATGAAAAGATATTGGTATCGTTGGGAGAACACACATCTTTTAATCACATGTTTTGTATCGATAAACGAATATATTTGATAAATAAGACCATCTGACAATGCGCTTAACCGATCGACCCCTTCACTATTATTTTCACCTTTTTGTTTCTTGTAAGAACCATTTTAGTTTTTAAAGAAATGAATAATGTTCAAAGTCATGCAATTATAATATCAGATCATAATGAATTCTTAGACATCTAACTAAATAGGAATTTTTACGATTTCTTTAAAAGACATACATCACTAACAAAAAAAAATAGTGGCTGAAAAACACATAAATCTAAAAATAACATTTGATTTAAAATATAAATTCAATATTATATTATTTATAAAACAAATATCAAAAAATATATTAAAAAACTTAATTTTTAATATATTTATAGGTATATTAATATCATGTATATGCATGCTTAATGACCCTGTGTCAACTTAAAAAATAGGTCAATGAATAACATATTTAGGACCTGCATGACAATATGACACACAACTTTAAAGAAACATTAATCTGATATTGATACATTAATCTTCACACAATGACAAGAAAAACAAGACACCTAATTAATTTGATACCGATACATTAATGTTAAATTCATATATTTATAAGAAACAAGGATACAACCGCCTTCCAGGCCAGACCTAAAAATAGGAAATGATAACAACATTCTTAGCATCTTAAATATTGCTGAAAATAGCTCTATATGATAATTGTTTGATAGTTCAACCAATATTCATACAAATTGATATAACCCCTTTACAATTTTATACTTCAAAGATGAAAATATGAATAATCATAACAAAGATTAAAAGCTCAAACAATTTTTTAAATTTTTTTATTTTGTTAAGAGTAAATAAAATAATGAAAAAGTAATAAAACAATGCGTAACCAAAAGTATCACCCGAAATACATAGGTACGGTTAAACATTCGGAAAATACCAATAAAAATATAAAACTAGACATTCAAACTAATTTGAGAATACAAAAGAAATAACGAAAACAAATCAAAGGACAAAACACAAGCATAAGAACTTGTGATGCTAGCCGTAACAGCTCCGGAACGTGCTGGTGACAGAGCCACACCATAATGATCAAAACTATGTTTGAGCCACATCATAATCAAGAGTCAGCTGTTGCATTGGAGGGATGGTCTCCAATGCAAATAATATAAGGCGTGGAAAATATTAGTTGTTGTAGTCCTATAGCACAAATTGTACCATTAGATTGGGACTAGGACTACAGCTGATATAACAAGCCAGATTTCTGGATCTTGAAATATCAAGAGCAAAATCCAATGGCGGATAGTACCCGACAAATTGCCCCATTCTATCCATCTCTTACCGAACCGATCTGGATGCATCAAATTATCTTCTCCATTCATTGAGAATATATGGGATTGCCTCTTTGTGAGAACGATTCCAGCATATTCGCATGTAAAGACCCGGCTTGAATCAGATCCAGTGATCTTGCGCCCCAGCTCGTTTCAATAGACCTGAAAACTTTAAACATGTATCTCAATCCTTTTTCAGATACGCGATTTCTGCAACTTGGATGATAGCGACAACTAGGACCTCATTCAACTACTACAGGCTTTCCTCTCACCAGATGTCCCTGATTATCGTATGCAAAATCACCTCGATTAAGCACATAAACAATTATCATTACAGCCACGGACACAGTCACAGCCAACTGTAAAACTAACAGTACGAGGAAATAAAGCACTAGTGATGTAGGATAGAAAGTTGGTTCAATTATATCACCGTCTATATCGTTAAATATAAGAACCGCCACTTTTTCCTTCCCACCAGAAATATCACGACCGTAATGTCCAAAAGGTCTGGCATACAAAGGCATACAATTGACATTACAGTCGTGATATTAAATAATATAATATTGTTAAATACATATTTTAAATCAAATTTGATTTGCGTAAAGAGTTTGGCAACAACTAAAGAATGTAATTGGTACATATTTAAAGTACAAGAAATATTACCATCTAGTCAATCAAAATCAGCAAGTTATTATAGAATAAATTTAAATGTTATTTAACTAAATTATTAAACACCATTGAAGTAGAACTTGAACTAAAAATACTTAGCAACAAAACAATATACCTTATATATGGTGGTTAAATTGTTATATGAAAATAGTTTAGGTAACTTATATTTTTTCAGGAAGTTAGATGGTTACATATGTATACCAAATTGGCTGGTTGAGATGGGTTTAAGCCAATTGAAATTCAAAAAATAAGTAATAAACTGAAATAACATAATAATAGTAAATGAACTTAAACTAAAAATACTTACCAGCAAAACAATATGGTCCTTCAATGATCATTTTAATCAACTTATTGAATTAAAACAATGTAGTTTTAGAAATTGAATTGGGTTTTTATACAATTTGAATTTTTGGAGATATTTTGGATAACCAGATTGAAGTGCACAAAGATATAACAAACTTTTAAACGAAGCCAAAGAGAATGATTGATATCCTTCTAAGCCAATAATTTCAAGTTCTTAATCTCATTTAAACAATACACTACTCTTGAAAAGGATTTCAAGTTTATCTTCTAAACTCAGAAATGATTTCCATGATATTCGACCAAATTTTAGACCAAATCAAAGAAAGAATGATAATGAAGCCAAATTAAAGAAACTGAGAGAAAAAACATAAAGTCAATGATCAATTTAATCAACTTAATGCATTTTTGCCTAACATATAAGCATACAAATATTTTAAAAACTCAATTAAGTTTCTATACAATGACTAGAATAACCGGATTTAGGTGCACAAAGTTAAAATATATATTTAAAAGGATACTAAAGAAAATGATTGACGTCCTTATAATTGAATCAATAATTTCATTTTTCTTACCCTCAGTTTAAATTTGATTTCAATATTATAAGACAAATGAAAGATTGACTCTTGAAATTGAACTGAAAGTTACGCGTGCAAAACCAATTATTTATTTGCCAAAACATAGATTTCTCTGAAAAATAGTGACTTTACAAGATTTTTAACTAAAAAAAGACTTTTGAAGGGAAGAATAAAATAAATCAATCTGGAAGAAAAAACTACTAAAATGATAACAAAATTGACTTGTTGAAATAGACTAATCAAGTTGAAGGTAAACACGCTAATTATTGAGATCGATATGTTTTATTTTTCTTTCTAATAAAAAATTTTAATTAAGTTTACAGTAACACTTGTATTTTCAAACTTTCCTATCATATAATTTTAAAACATAAATGAAACAATAAAATAATTTCTTTTATATTTTTAAGAAATAGTTTTTCCTTAGTCTGTTTTTGTGCAAATACAAGCTACAATATAAAATTATTATATGTTAGAAACTAAATTAGAAAAAAAATTCAAACAAAATCAGAAAAAAATTAAAAAAAACTCAAAGATAATTGGGTCCACGTCGATATTAAATAAATTTAGAAACAAAATAATTGATTCGCATACAATGTTACATAAAACAAATAAGCATTTAAAAATTCAATTGAGATTCTACACAATTTCTATATAGAGATACTTCAAATAACTAGATATAGGTGCACAAATATAGAACAAACATTTAAAAGGAAAAAAAAATTGATTGATATCCTTATAAATCGAGACAATAATTTAATGTTTCTCACCTAAACTCAGAAAGAATTTCCATTATTCATGACTAAATCAGGAAAGAAAATTCAAAGATAGTTGGGTGCACAAATTAAATCTGGAAAGAAAATTCAAAGATAGTTGGGTGCACAAATTGGCCTTGCATCCATTTCTAATTACTCCTCAATCTTGTTAAGAATTTTGACTTTCTCTGAAAACAAACTTTGCTTAACATTCTGACTCCACAAGTTATCCTTTAATAAAGCAAGTTATCTTTCATTGAGGTATGAATCTCCCTTATCACATCTTAATCCTCTTCAATGGGAAAATACATAACCACATTAAGCATATTCAATGTTCAACCAAATCTCATTTTTTTAACTATTTGATCCAAGATAGTTTAGGCTCCGCAATCACCCTCCAATGGAAGACTAGTTATGTTCCACAAGTTCACCTTCTTGATGCTTAACTTGAATCTCATTTTGGCTAAGGATCTTTATGAGTTAGTGAATAAGAATCTCTTCAACCAAGTCTAGACTCCTAATTATTCGAGGTGCTTCCGGAGTTTGTTAATGTTTGATTAGTGATATTGATTACTCTTCTCGTGGGAGCTATCTTGTTTGAAAACACATTTGATTATGAAGATTTCAGGTATGCTTTTGTGTTTTCCTAGATAACAAGTGTAGCAACCAAAGAAAACTACCTATATTATATATTCATTCTTTGCATAATCTATACACAAATCACATACCACTCGATTCAGGAGTACCACAGCCCCGACGACTCCAGTCTTGTCCACCGTTCGTCGTACGGCCGCCACCAATTGAAACCCTAATTGAATTGCCTTTTATATCTCCCGTATATATATATATTAAAGCGGCCACCAATTGAAACCCTAATTGAATTGCCTATTATATCTCCCGTATATATATTAAATATAAATCATTAATGTTTTCTTTTTTAACAAGTGTTTCTCTTCATATAAAAACAAAATTTGAAATCCCCTCAAAATATTATAAAATTATTGTATATTTTTATTATAATTGTAAATATATATCATTAATATATTTTTTTAATACATGGTTTCTCTTCATCAAAAATCATAAGTTGGAATTGTTATATATATTTTTTATTGTAATTTTAATTATAGTAAATTTTTAATATTATTGAGATCGATATGTTTTATTTTCTATATAGTAAAAAAAATATTAAATAAACTTACAGTAACAAATAGACAAGCAAAATGTCCTACTATATAACTATAAAAACATAAATTAAACACTAAATATTTTTTTTCATAAAAAATATGTTTTTCACTTGCTTTTATATCCACTTCCAATCTTCCTAGAGAATTTTCAAGGAGAATAAGACGTATGATGAATCAATTGTTAAGTTAGTCAAAAGAATTTTTTTTTTGGGGTGAAACGACTTAACGTAATTTCATTAAAAAATTTCAAAGAACGGAAAAAAACCCACGATTTTTAGAGATTATTCTAGACAGACCTAGAATGATTTTGAAGTCGTATCATTCTAAATAAAAGAAAAAATGTAAATAAACTATCTGATTACAATGTTTTCGGAAGATAAGATTGTTCAGGTACAAGAAAGAACTTTTCCAAAGAACTGAACTTGGAAACTAACGGAAACGCATTGTGTAGAGTCAAAGTGATAAAGTACCGGGGACGCTTAGTATAAGACTGAATTGGTAAATTGCCCGAGATATTTATCCAAAAATCGATTTTGATAAACTACCGGGTGCGCCTCTTGATAAAATACCGATATCATAAGAACCGGATGCACTCCATAAAATACTGAAGTTCTATAAAATCGGAAACACTTCGTTATAATACCAAAGTTCTATAAAACCGAAAATGCTTCATTATAATACCGAAGTTCTATAAAACCAGAAACGCTTCATTATAATACCGAAGTTCTATAAAACCATAAACGCTTTATTATAATACCGAAGTTATAAAATATCGACGTGTCTCATACATAAAACCGATATGTAAAATATCGTGTTTTGAGATAAAATCGGAAGCGTCTTTTATAAAATACTGGAGTTTGATCAAATGACGAATTTGATCAACTACGGGACAACTCTTCTTTCCAATTTTCTTTAATGTGCACGAGGTTAACTTGACACAAGTATGTTCTTATTTATACAATTATAATTAATTAGATATTTTAACTTAACACAATCTTTATGAAGAAATTTATGATAATTTATGTTCTTCGTTTATTCATTTGCATGTCTCCATTGTGTATAATGACCGAGAGAAGATGAAGGCAACCTACGTTGAAAATGATGATCATTATTGGGGTGACTTGGGAGATGCTGAAATTGAAAGAATGTTTGAAAAAATTTGGGCCTTGAAGATAGAATGTTGGCTTTTTGATCCTTTTTCTCTAGCATACTTAGTGCCAAGTTCAAATTGCATCTAGTTTTTGTGGTTCGAGAAACCACAAAAAGTTGGGTCTTACTCTCATAACATTTTGTGACATAAAATATGGATGAGATGGAACTACTTATTATGGTTTGAAGAACCACCTGATGTAAAGTTTTTAAATTGTTCTTGTGGGCTACAATTGAGAAATCTTTTGGAACAGTTTGTGAGAACCACCCGATAGTCTATGAAAACAATTTGAGCAATTTTTCACTACTTTTCTTTTTTCCAGAATCATTCTTGCTTTCTTCTACAACTGTTTAATATTTGAGTTTAGCCTCCTTTATTTTCATCTTTTATCTTTTTGCTTCCTGGTTTCTGGTATTATTCTTTAGCTTTATCACATTTATTGTGCATGAAAGTAGTTCAGAAAGAACACATTTTTGGTTTCCATTCATAAGAGATCTCCATGACATTGTGTTTTCATTTCTTATCCACAATTGCCATTTTCATTGGCAGGACACTCTTAGGATGCACTTAAATGCTAATTCTAGCAAAGGACAAATGCTCTCTTCCTTTAGTTATTGGGTACATATATAATGATTTCCCAATTGTACATGCAAAATGATTAATTACTTCAGCATTGTACATGTGGGTTGAAATGTTCCAGAGCTTGAACCAAATCTGGGTCGTTTCCTTTGGTCTGCTCTATAGATTCATCTCTTCTGACCACTTTTTCAGCTTCATTCTATTTGATCCTATGTAAGTATGCCCTTTCTCCAGGATTTATTTTAGATTTGAGTCATTTTTAAACGACATGAAGTAGAGGTCATGTATTTTTTGTAAAAATATTTTGATGATGAGAGCAAAGAAACTCTAAAAGATGATAATAGAAAAAACCGTAACCGAGAGTGTATTCTTGAATATTCCAAGAGATCAGGATCGATGCAAAGTTAAAAGATCAATTGCATGACACATTGATTGAACGACACATCGAATGCACAACACGACATTTGTCATTGCACGACACGACACAACACGGCACAAAGAATGAAAGGCACAACGATTGCACGACACGACACGACACGACGATTACACGACACGCGATTGCACAACGATGAATGGCGAGTTCCAACAACGAATTCCGATGATTTCTACGGCAAATTTCAAAGAGGATTATGATTTTTCTCTAATATCTCATCCCCATTGTATTCACCCTAATAGTTATGGTTCGATTTCCTTCCTTTGATTCTTCCCTACTTAACTTAATATTTTTTTTCCTATCTTTTATGTTTAAAATTTATACATAATTCTACTACAATATATTACAAAATCTTTCCCAAATACTAAAATTGTTATAAAAAATTTAATTTAAAATATATTTATTATGTTATAAATATTTATAATTATGTGGAAACCTATAACTCAATGTTATAGTCAGATTCATAATTTTGTAGAGAGAAATAACTTATTTTTCAATAAAAGAGATAATTTGGACATGTTAATCCAAATCTATCTTTAGATTTATTTAAATATGTTCAAGTTCCTCTCCCCTTCAACTAATTGAATTTATTTTTGTAAATTTTACTTAGAAAATTGTATCAACTTAGTATGGACAAAACAGTATAATAAAACCCTTTAGCTATCTTTTGGAATCAAGATATATTTATTTAAAAAAAATTAAAAACTACTTAAAATTCATGAAATCTTCAAATGTTTAGTTTATTATTACATAAATAAAATAATGAAAAGACACTATAATTGAAAGACACTTATATATTCGCCCCTTCTTATACATTTGATCATTATAAGAAATTCATATGTATATGCTTTTTTATTTTTATACCTTTTTAGCTCAATCATTTATATATGTTTGTTGAATAATATAGCAGAAAATCTTATTATAAGTGCTTTTAATATTTACTTATTAAATTGATAATTTAGTTTCCATGATTTTGTTGTTAGACTTCTTTATTGTTTTTTTTCTCTCTTTTTTAAGTTTTTTTTTTGGGAAAAACGAAATAGCGTTATTTCATTAAAAATTCCCAAAAATGGAAAAAAAACACGAGTTTAAGAGATCATTTTAGACAGGCCTAGAATGATTTTGAAATCGTAACATTCTGAGTAAAAGCTAAAAAGCTAAAAACGTAAATGAATTATCTGATTACAATACTTTCAATTCTAGTGAGTTTAAAAAACGGTAAATTCCAGTTCATACAGATATTCCAGTTCTGCTCCGTGTTTGGAATTCTTGTCCACGTTCCCGCGAGGGCGCTACAATCCAATACAATATCTTTCCATAACTCTTCAACGCTCTTGCGGGATCTGTCATATACCTTTGCATTCCGCTATTGTCAAATGTTATACACCACTGCTCCAAAGCCGCACTTGAACACGCTTGTTACAAATCTATTTCCCTTGGCTTTGAGTAGTGCTGCATCTTTGATTTCATTCCATTCGCTCGGGAAACTGATCAACTCTAGGCTTTAATAGAATCTGTCCCAAAGCTCCAAAGCAATATAGCAGCTCCCGAATAGGTGATTTATGGTTTCTTTATTTCCTCTACAAAGAAGACAGTTTGTGTCCGGGATACTCATATATTTGCTGATACGATCACGAGTGTTGAGTCTTTCCCAGAAGGCGAGTCATAGGATGAACTGTCTAGGGATAATCTTCGTTGACCATACAAGAGGAGTCCATTCTACTTTCTTTGCTTTTTCCCGGGTTACCTCCTATATTTTCTTCGATACCAACTTCCCATTGTCCTCAGCTTTCCATTCATGAATATCCGGTTTGTCGTGTAGTTGTATGTTACTTATATGATCAAGTATCCTCTGTTCTTCTGGATTTTTTCTCAGGAGTGAGTCCTAATTTCCGTGTTTAATGTCTCTGTTTTTCGCTTCTGAGCAGTCCCTTCTGATGCGGGTATTTTGAAAATCCTCTTTGTGGATGAAAGGCTGGTTTTCGAACCAGGAGTCGTGCCAGAATAGAGTGTCTTTCGCGTCCCCTAGCCGGATGTCATAATGATCTTCAATATCGCTTCTTAGTTTAAGAATCTTTTTTAGAGACCTTCTCATACCTTCATGAATTTTGCAGGACTAGATGCTGGTTTCGTATTTCATAATCCTCGTATGCACCCATTTGATCCATAGTGACTCTCTTTTTTAGGTTTTGCAATAGCTTAACTCATCTTTGCTAGCCAATTTGTTGGATATGTGAATGTAACAAATCCAAGTTACTTGACAAACAAAACATATGTGTAAGAACTCATTGGAGGGACACTGCAAAACTTGATGACCTATACATTATTTTTACAAACTCAACAATTAAATTAAGTTGGAGACTTTTTATATATTTTTTGTGACGTCCTATATCGAAAAATCATAGTAAATATGAATTTCATATAAAAGTGAGGCTAGTAGACTCACTGGTGAAAATGAGTTCTAAATCGAGAGTATAATCTGTCGGTAATGACCATAAATCTCTCGGTATAAACCTAATACTGAAAGTTTGGGTAACACTCGGCATTCGTCGGTATTGTCACTTTCGGAAAATATATTTGGGTGTTTACCGAGATATATCATAAATTTATCGGTTTAGACACCAGAGAGAAAAACCAAGAGTTATATAAAAAAACTCTCGGTTGTTCTTGAAAGGTCAAAACCGAGTGTTTTCTCGGTTTTTCTCCTTCAAAAAAATCGAGAGTTTTCTATATAACTCTTGGTTTTTTTTTTAAGGAGAAAAACCGAGAGTTATATGAACAACTCTTACATTTTTACTTTCAAGAAAACCAAAAGTTTCCAAAAACTCTCGGTTTTTTCGTTTAAAATAAACCGAGAGTTTTACAAATAACTCTCGATTTTCCTTAAAAGTCAAAAACCGAGAGTTTTCTTTATATCTATATTAAAAAAATAGAAAAATTATAATAAAAAAAAGAGTTATATATCACTAATAAAAAGTTACATAAATAAAATTAAATTTGAAAATAATATCAACAAATCAAAACAACTCAATTGAAAATATATTCAAAACTCTTGTAAAAACCACCGAATCAAAAAAAAGAAGAACATTAATGAAATATATTTAATATATATATGTATATATATATATATATATATATATATTTATTTATAATATGAGAGAGACTTAAATAGGCAATTCAATTAGGGTTTCCATTTGTGTCGGCCGTCCGACGAACTGTGGATTAGAGTGGAGCGACGCCGGGGCTGTGTTCTTCCTAATACCTAAATCGAATCGTATGTCTTCTTTCATGCATTCACCGATATCTTCTATTTTGTGATTTGTGTATGGATAACCTTTTTTATGTCTGCTATAACCGTTCTTGTTGGGAGTTGTATAAAGGCCCTAGGGTTGCTAATATGAACTGGAAATCGATCCGAAGGGACCTTCACCCGGAGATTATTATTCTTGAATTACCATATTCACATTATTTGTAATGTTGACAATGATATCTAGAATTTGAAAGTTGTAGTTTAAAGTGTAGGATCTTCAAATATGAAGAGTTTAGTTAATGATTTTTGTGACTTGGAATTAATATAATAATAATAATAGAAAATATGCTTTTAGATTGATCTCTTATATTTTAAAATTTGAAAGTTGTAGCTTCAAGTTTAAGATCCTAAAATATAAATAGTTTACTTAATTATTGGAATGATTTTGTCTTGAAATTAATAATAGTAATAGAAGGCCTCTAAAACAATGATTGATATGAGATATTTGTAGTTGGAGGAACTCAAATAACTAAAAACCGAATCTATTAACATTCCTAGACGGGGCTATGCCTAATTCCGTTAATAAATTATGCTTCTATAGTTGATTAGATTCTAGTAAATGACTTCAAATGGGATATTTGATCTTCGGGTGAGCATTTGGACTCATAGACGACAAATTATGGCTCGGGAGCTTCTTCGAAGTTGCAGCTTGGTTTGTTGTGGTCATTTTGATAACACGAGGAAAGTGGTGGCTCGTAGCTTCATCGTTCCTGTAACTTCATCGTTCCTCAGAATATGTTGACTCTCAGATTATAATATTGAGAATTTATATTATATGATAATAGACTTTCCTAGTTCAAATGTTTCTAAGTTTATTTACAGTTTTTTTACTAGAAAGAAAAAGAAAATATGTCAATGTCAATAATAAACATCTTTTTACACCCAAATTGATTGTGATTGCGTAAATAATATTTTTCTTTAAATCGGTTCATTTTTTTAAAATTTTTTTATCATTTTAATTTTATTTTTCTTTTAGATTAATCATCTTTATAAATGGAAAAACGGATTATGTATGTAGCCCGCAAACATACTTAACCATTTAACTTGTCGCTGACGGGCTCAATCCAAGACTTTAGAGTGAGTATCCACCACTTATTGATGTTAGGTTAGATTGATCACCTTTATTCTGCCCTTCACGAGTCTTTTATTAAAAGACGTCAATAAATCACTCCTAATAGAGAAACCAAAAAATTTTCCGATAAAAGAACTAGGGTTTGTAGGCATAACCTTTAGTTTAACTTCATGTTCTTCGATTTGGTTCTCGATTATTGAAATATTTTACGGGGCTAGTCTATGGTTTGACAAGTTAAGAAACTTAAAATTACTGGCTCAATTATAAAGATATCAATCATTATATTTTGTTTCCTTTTAAATGTTTGTTATATATGTGAATCCTTGTGACCTAGATCAATTTATCTAAAGTCTCCTTACAATAAAATTTCATAGAAATTGAATTGAATTTCCAATCATTGCTTACATGTGAAGCTTAAGTTGATTAAAATGATTATTTACTTTACATAATTTTGTAGCTAAATTTATATAGATTATCTTCAAGATCATTTTTTCCTTGATTTTGTCATAGATCATTGAAATCCTTTATGAGACTAGTATAAAGTTTGAACGAGGGTAAGACATTTGAAATTATTGGTTCAATTAAAAGGATATAAATCATTTTACTTTTGTTTCCTTTTAAATGTTTGTTCTGTTTTTGTTAACTTGATTCGGTTATCTAAAGTCTCACTACATAGAAATTGTGTAAAAACAAATTCTACATGCTTCTGTGCTTGTTTGTGAGGCAAAAATGCATTAAATTTATTAATATTATCATTTTATTTTTTTATAAATTTCTTTATATTGTCTGTTACTTAATTTGGTCATAGATCATTGAAATCCTTTCCGAGACTAGTGTAAGAAACTTGAAATTATTGGTTCAATTATAAGGATATCAATTCTTCCTTTTTGTTTCCTATTAAATACTTGTTCTATCCTTGTATATTTGTGCACCTAAATCTAGTTATATGAAGTCTCTCCACATAGAAATTGTATAGAAATTAACTTATTTGAATTTGTAAATGTTTCTTTTCTTTATGTGTGGAAAGAATACATTAAGTTGATTAAATTGATGGTTGACTTTATATTAGATTGTTTCTATGTTTCTTTAGTCTGTTTTTTTATACTTATTTCAATCTCCCTAACCTCAACATCTTTACTCTATTTTTTTACAACTATTATGTTATTTCATTTTATTACTTTTTTTGGTATATATATGTGTAAAACCCATCTCAGATAGCCCATTTGGTATATATATATATATCCCTTATTTCTTGACAAAATATAAGTTATCCAAATTATTTTTAGTTAACAATTCAACCACCAAGTGAGGTTGAATGGTTTTATTTAATTTAGTTATTGAAAATTAGACTATCTTGTATGCTAACTTGTTGATTTTGATTGACTAAATAGTAAATATCTGCTTATAATTTAATTAGGCTTGGCCACCAATTGTATTATTTAGTTATTTAATGATTATTTTAAGATTTATTTGTTTTCTTACCACTATTTTGGGTAGTGATGTATGCAATCTTTATGAATTTAGTAATAATCAATCTATACTTCTCATTATGATTTGATCTTATACTTTCAGGATTTGAACTTCATCTATTTCTTTAAGAAAGTAAAATGGTTCTTACAAGCAATCAAAAGGAAATATTGATGGTGAAAGAGGTTGATCGGCTAAGCGCATTGCCGGATGGTCTTATTTACCATATATTTTCATTTATTGATACAAAACATATGGTAAAAACTTGTGTGTTGTCCAAACGGTACCAGTATCTTTGGCATTCCCTAACCAATTTTCGATTCAGCGAGAAAAAATATCCCAACTACAACTTTTTTGCAAACTTTATCCGTCAAATGCTATTACGCCTTGATGGATCAAAAATCATTTCATTGAGGATTAAATTTATTGAATCTGTTCCACATAAATTTCTGAAACGTATTTTAAAGTATGTGTTGTCAAGTAATCTACAACATGTAATGATCAAGGTTGTTCCCGAGATTGTTCTCATCCCCTGCTATTTGTTGGAGGTTATTTTTAATACCCAATCATTGAAAACCCTCCATTCTCCATGTCCAAATGGATTATTCTCTTTTAATTTCCCCCTCCTTACTACACTATACCTAGAGAATCCCACATTTGATCCTCTTTTTCTAGGTGTCCTAATTTGAAAGATCTGACTTTACACGATACTGAGATTTCTCATTTACGAGCCCTTACAATTACGATATTTGAAAATTTGTATATTTCAATTCTGTTATGCTCCAGGGACTTAGAAATTATAATTCAAGGGCCAAAACTCCATTCATTCAAATTTGAGGGAACCTATTTTATCAAATTTAAGACCAAAACTCCATCTATAGAAAAGATTGATCTTTCTTGCATCCTTTATCATGATGAAAACTGGGAAGACAAGATATTGAATGTTACTGAGATGCTTTAAGAATTCCAGAATGCAAAATATTTAAAAGTTGACTCAGACATTATACAGGTATGTGTCTAACTTTATTTTATTTGATTTTTGACTTTTTATCACCCAAATCTTACTGCATTTGATGGTTGAAAACAATTCTTATAGCACAAAAATATCGTGAAACTCTAAAAAGTTTAATTCAAAACAAGTTAGGACTTGATTATAGATATGTTAATATTGGATAAAGATTGAAACCCAAATATTGAATTATTATAAAATTGATTACCCAAAATTTTTAAATAGTCTAGCCTCTTATTTGGTTATGCTGCAATAACCCTAATTAGTGTTCTCATTATTTTTTACAGGTTTTGATTTTGGATGCTGTTTCCATGGAGCGACCATTTCCAGCCTTTCATTTCAGTAATTTACAGCTTTTGGAGTTGAATTTTTCTACAGGATTTCATGGGATAATTTATTATATTATCAAGGTTCTGAAGGATTCTCCCATTGCACATCTTTTACGGAAGAACATGTGGAAGGTAACACTCTTCCTATCAATTTGTTGTTGTTGTTATAATTTCTTCATCTTGTCTACAAAAGTTGAAATTCGGTATCTGCTTCCGATGTTTTATTTACTATTCAGCCTCCTTAAAGGAGTGTTTAAAAAAAATAAAGTATAACTCAACATATTTTCCTTACTTATTTGAGGGTGGAAATTGTGTTGATGTTTATGTTTATGTTGTTGAAACCATATGTACAATGTTGCTAAAATAAATAAATCTAATTGGATGGTGTAATTTATATTCTTGAAATTATGTTTGTTGAAATTATTTGTATTTCATGTTAACTTATGTTGATCTTTTGTTATGTTCTATCAAAATCTGATATTTTCCTACATTATGCCTCCTTTTTTAACAATGATTTAATTTCTTTACTATATTTATATATGAGATGGTGATTTCTTGGATTGAGGTGGGTTCATCTAGTTCATTGGGATTGAACTTTTTTTATGTTATATACATCATATAATTAAATACTCAAGCTATTTAGAAAAAGATTAGAGAATATCTAGTTCATTTAAAATGATTAATAAATCTTGTGCACTTTTTGTAGTCTTTGCTTTCGGGCTGGGGTTGAGGAAATTTTCTCAATTCTTTTTTCTTCAAACTACTCTAAGAATTATTTTATGACAAAAAATAATTTATATAAAAATAATTAAAAGGACAGGATGAGATGGAAAGCAGAAATGGCTATGTTATCTTTTAATCCAAAGGTAAACACTAACTGGCACATGTGAAGCCATGAAAGTTGAAGCTCATTGGAAATTATGGTGTGAAAACTAGATACTTTGTTGATCAAGAGGGTCTGGAGGTGGAGCTGGAGGTGAAAATGGATCATTAAAGTTAGAGATCCTCTAGCGTCCAAGAGTCGTCTTCTTCATGCGCAACAGATCCCTCTTTTCTTGGAAAATTTGAATCCACATGACCGGGCAATATGAGGAGCTTAAATATGTGAGCCATTACATAATTGTGAGCCACATAAATTGAATTTTTCTCCACAAGTTTCGGATTTCAAAAAGGGACTCCAAAATTATCTAGGTTATACTTTTAATTGGTTCAAAATATCTTACTATTAGTCTTTTTATATACACTTTAATAGTTTAGAATAGATATACACTATAAGAACCCCTTAAACAAAATGCGACATTATTATGGTCATAGCTCCAAAATTTTCACTCTTTTTGTTTGAGTGCATTAAAAGCTAGAAGTTGACCCAGGAGTTCTTACTAAGAATCCCTAGAAGAACGGTAAGTGTGCGCGATAAAAAAATCGCCAAGTTTGAGCTTTTGGAAGCTTATACCATTTATATATGTTTTTTGTTTTAATTTTGTGAGAGAAATTAATTTTATTTTATATCCCAAATTTAAGCGTTAAAAAATACTTTATATATAACCCTATAACTTTCCTTCCCCGAATTTATGAGAGATTATGATTTTAATGGGAAGTTACCATAGGTCTATTTAGATAGGTCTATTTAGATAGGTCTATTTAGATGACCGGGACAATATGAGGAGCTTAAATATGTGAGCCATTTGTGTAAGTGTGAGCCACATAAATTGAATTTTGCTCCATAAGTTTTGGCTTTCAAAAAGGGAATCCAAATTATCTAGGTTATTCTTTTAATTGGTTCTAAATATCTTACTATTAGTCCATTTATATACTCTAGAATAGTTTAGAATACAGATACACCAAGAACCCATGAACAAAAATTGACATTCTTAAGTTTATAGCTCCAAAGTTTTCACTATTTTTAATAAAGATACACTGCAAGAACCCCTTGAACAAAAATTGACATTGTTTATTTCATAGATTCAATGTTTTCACTCTTTTTTGTTCGAGTGCATTAACTATAAGCTTGAAGTTGTCTTAGGAGTTCCTACTTAGCATCCATAAAAGCATCATATGTGTTTGCGATAAAAAGTCGCCAAGTTTGAGGTTTTTGAAGCTTATACCATTCGTATATGTTTATTGTTTTAAGTTTGTGAGAGAAATTAATTTTATTTTATATAAAAAATTTAAGCATTTAAAGCAAGATTTTATAGATAATCCCATAACTTTTATTCCTGTAAAATCTTTGAGAGATTAGGATTTTAGTGGGAGGTTACCATAGGTCTATATAGATTTTTTTGATTACAATCTCAGGACTACAGAGTCGCCACCCTTAGTTCGTATAAAACAAGGAAAATAATTTAGGCATATACATTCCACAATTAGAGATTCTTATGAGTTCAGTGCATGGTTACATGTGAGAAAGGGCCAAAGGCAACTATGTCCCACAATGCCTTTAAGTTCTTTCTAATTTAATTTTTCCAATTTAAAACAAATTTTATGCTTTACTTTTTAGTTTCTCGTTTTATATTTATACTAAAGATAAGGGTGATTTGTCCACTTTTCAGTGGATCTTGTGTTTTTGTTGACAATAAATATAAAGAATATGATAAATATACGAGAAGGAAATATTAAAACAACATAAAGCCTATAAAATAAACATCACATAAGCTATCTTAAAAACTAATAGCTTAGATATTAAATGTTATGGTTTATCTTTTTTTGTGAAAGATGTAACGTCAATTATATAAAAAGCCACAAAAAGGGCAAAGGACTTACATGAGTTCAAAGAAAATCGAAGTAAAACAAATTAAATGATGAACAATAAAAGAAACAAATGAGAGATAACAAATGACAAATGATAATTAAACTGCAATGAAATCAGTGGTGAGGGTGACTTTCTCGTAAACAATGTTTCAGTTTTCATAGATTAACCAATTCTTCTCAAATGTGGGAATACGCCTCTACGTTTGGATGAGAAAGTTGTCATCGATGATAATATTGTTCCATACTGTGTCCGAATTGTTGCGGACTCCTGAGAAGACTCTAGCGTTCCTCTCCATCCAAATGTGATAAATAATGTTGGCGAAGAAACTCTTGAAGGTATTGGAGCTGAAGTCATTTCCCTTGGTCTTTTTTATGGCGAGTTCCTTGATGTCGGTCCATTCATTTGGGAAGCTGAGGAGACTCATTGATACAGAGAATATGCGCCAAAGCAAGGAGACGAAAGGGAAGTTCCTAAGGAAGTATTCAAATGTCTCATCATTTCTCAACAAAATGAGGCAATTAGGATCCGGGATGCTCTTGTTCTTTTTGATCCAATCACGGTTATAGATTCTCTCGCGAAAGGCGAGCCATTAAATGAATTGGTGTATGGGGATCACTTTGGTAGACCACACTGAGTGGGACCATGGGACAAGGTTCCCATGATCACGAACAAAATCCCAAGTAGACCCTGAGTCAAACTTTCCATTGTTTTTGACACTCCAAATACGAGCATCCTCATGGTTATTCAGTTGATAGGATGAGAGTGCGTCAAGAATAGTCTTAAGAAGGTCGTTCCAATCTGTGCTCTTAACTTGTGGAACTGTGGTCAATTGACATATTCGCTTGATTTGAGTGATGATAAAGACACATTTATGAATTATGGGTCTATTTTCGAATTAGGGGTCATGCTAGGCTAGAACAGAGTACCATTACTGTTTCCAATTTGAATGTTGATTATCTTGCCTGCACAGTCTCTAAGCTTCAAAATATTTTTAAGGGACCACGTCATCTCCATTTCATCTCCATTCTGATCTTGGCATGTCTAGATGTTGATTTCTTTTTTGATGAACCTCGAGGGTACTCATCTGACCCATAGCTATTCCTAATGTTATGGTTTATCTTAAGTCTACCAATTTTAAAATTTTCGGTGAGTGTTTATACAAAAATAAAATATTTATACATAATTCAGTAATGTGTTTAGATTTTAGAGTTTAAGCAAACTCTTGGAGAAATAATAATTTTTTTTATTTAATGTATTTTTATATTTTGTTTTTTAGGTTTTATACTTTCATATTTTAATTTTGTTAAATTTTTATGTTGAGTTTTGATTTTGAGACAAACTTAGAACCAAGCAAAACTCAAACTTAAAACATGCAAACCAACAAAACCCAAAATAAAATATAAAGGAAAGGAGGATTTGGGCCAAAGGGCCCAAAGCGTAGCTATATGGGACAAAGAGCTGGTTGTTTGAAGAAGGAAGCAGCAGCATGCGTCGCTAAATGATCATTGCAAGAGGATAACAACTATCAACAATCTTTTTCTTGGTCGGGAAGGACGGCCCCCAATAGTTGGGAGATCGAACGCAAATTTTAATTTTATGACCCCACAAAATTAAAATAAATATAATAATTATATATTTCTATCCAAAACATATTAAATATATACTAATATTAACTAGTATAAAAAAATATTTCAAAATATATATAAAAAATTATTTCAAAATGTATATAAAAAATATTAATATAACAAGTTGTAAACGAAACAATATACAATAATAATTTACAATTTTTGTGGCAAAATTACAAGTATTTTTTTTTTAATTGACATCATTAAGGATATCAATTTATTTTACTTCTCTTGATAGCATTGTCTTGTAATTACTAAGCCCTTTAAATAAATTAGCACCATCAATGTCCATTTGTTGGTTGTGTTTTAAGAAATTTTATAATTTAGTACATATCTTCAACAATTTCTCTTCACTAATTTTTTAATTTTTCATTAAATAAAAATCAAAGAATTTTTCTGTACCGTTCAAATTACTCAAACCGATCTCGAAGTGATGTAAATAAATTTAAGGGTATTAAAATGTAACCTCAAATATGATTTTCACAATCTTTCTTGTGGACATGAAGATGATATAAAAGGAATAAATAAGCTTAATATTAAGGATTAAAAATACTATAAAAAATAATAAAATACTTATAAATTGTAATATAGAGAGAAAAATTAGTGTATTATTATATTATATATAATATGGAGTGAGAAAAAATAATATATTATTATATAATATGGAGAGAGAAAAAAATAATATATTATTATTTATAATATGGAGAGAGAGAAAATTAACCTATTATACAAAATTAAATATACTATGATATTATACATATTTTAATTTTTGGTGATTTCGGTGTAGGATTTACTGTGACGAAATCTGATTACTATGGTGATTGATTGAGGACTTGTCGTTGGGCCTACGCTTTCTACAATTCAAAGTTGACTGTATCGCTGCTATAAAGGAATACAATCCGTTGTTATTTTCATTCCAAGATGTAAATTATATATACAAGATTATAATATTGAAATCCACTCATATAGGGATCTTCAATATATTAAATTGATTATATTTATTATATTGAGATCGACCAATTTAGGGATCTCCAATATATTAAATTGATTACATTACATTTATTACACCTCGCAATCGAACCAGGTGGGTGATGTATGCTGAGAATGGATCGAAATTCTTCAAAAATAACTCTCAAAAGTCCCTTCATGAAGATATCTGCAAGTTGAAAGAAAGACGGGACACGAAGAACTCGAACTTGACCGCGTGAGATATCCGAAATGAGGAATCTCTTAACCCAAGAGGCTGATGCATGTATATATCATCATCAAAAGTACCATGGAGAAATCATTATTTACATCAAGTTGGTTAATTGATCATTTCTTCGATACGGCAAGACTAAGAACTAACCGAATTGTGGAGGTTTGAAAACAAGACTGAAACTCTCCCCACAATCAACACCAACCTATTGAGTTTTTCTATCACCTACAAGACGGGCTTTATGCATCTGAAAAGAGCCATCAACACGATCTTTATGAGTAAATACCCATAAAGAACGAATAATATTAACATCACTTAAACGGGAAACCAACTCCCACGTCTTTCTAGCATGGATAACTTCTAGTCCATATCCTAAGGAAGCTACATGGTTAAGAGGTAAAATTATGTTTGGGCCGAAACACCCCGTTGACTTTGAGTGACTAGTCGAAGAGAAAAGGCGGAGGGGGAGGGGGAGGGGGAGGGGGAGGGGGAGGGCTTAGAGATGAAAGTGTATACTGATGATGAATCACATATGGTGATGGAGGATCATCAAAAAAGTCATATGAGAGTAGAGGGGACTGAATTTAAAAAAAGGATCATCAAAGATGACATGACAACAAATAATGATTTCATCATTTGATATGTCAAAACATTTATAGCCCTGGTGATTCGGTGGGTATCCAAGAAAGACACATGGGGTAGAACGTGGAAGAAATTTATGAATCGTCGTGGATGAAAATAGAGGGTAACATAAAAACCCAAACATACGTAAATGGTCATACATTTTTCTCTCTTCTCTCTTCCATTGCGCCCTAGCATAATGGTCCATTTTCTAATATTTTCTCTTTAATCACTCTTCTATGTTCATCTTCTATTTATCTTCTCTTCAATCACTTTTCTTTTTCAATGACGAGTAACAACAAGGATTCTACCTGACCCTTTTCGTTTCCAATATCAAGAATCATATCTCTATTATTCTTGAGTTGGAAAACGTTCGATACAAAACATGGGCAGAATTATTCAAGATCCATGTCCGTTCTCATCGGGTCCTTCATCACATTATCCCGTTGGAACTTGTTCTACCGTTTCCATCGACGAATGAAGAGAAAGATACGTGCCTAACTCTTGATGTCATTGTCCTTTATTTGATCTATGCCATAATCTCACATGATCTTGGAACTAGACTCTACCGTCGAGCAAGCCTAGACACAGATACATGATATTTTTCAAGATAACTGAGATTCTCGTGCAATTTCCTTCGAGCAAGATTTTTCCACCACCATCATGGCATATTTTCTTAGGGTATCGACTTATTGTCAACGTCTCAAAGTCCCGACCGATTAGTTGAAGGGCATCGGTAGCCTAGTCTCGAACGACTGCCTTGTATTGTAGTTGGTCGCGGCCCAAGTGGAAGCATACAATAGGGTGGCAATGTTACTCTGACAGAGTGATCCTTTGCCTTAGTTCTACCAAGCGCAATCTATGTTGATTTTGGAGGAATCTAGCTTGACGAAATGGGTGGCTTTTAGTTCGGCACCGATGTCGGGGGTTGCTCTGTTCTCTGACGCGTCTGGGATAAATGGGTCACAATGTATATCATTGTGAGGATCTCGGAAGAAACCAAATAAGAAGGGTCATCTAATGGGGGTCGATAGGGGAAGTCACAACACCAAGTACAAAGCCATCCTCCTTCTCCTGACCTCAACAAAGCACCAAGTCCAAAGTCAACCTCTTTCTCCCCTGGCCTCAACAATGGGCTGGTCATTCAGGACGACCATCATTGTCTTGACAATGGCCATGGGCTTCTCCTCCATGCCCGTATCCAACGGCTCAACGGAAGAGAACTCCTTCCATCTCTCGTCCATTGACGCCACAATAGTAGTCGGCTATCTTTGGCTCGCGTTCGTAATCATAAATGGCTCAGTCTCCACCAACTCTGATGGACATTGAAGTGGCTATGTATACATTTGGTATTACATCTCCTAATCCGACATGATACATGGACACTAGTGCGACGTCCCACATGATATCTCAATAATGTACTCTCTCTCATCTTATTTTAATTCAAGCATTAAACATGATATTCTTGTAAGTAATGGTAATACGATTCCATTTTTGGGTATTGGGCATACCACTATTTCTTCTTCGAATCATGAACTTATCTTAAATAATATTTTCCCTGCTCATACTGCTGTTAAAATTTTAGTTTATGTTTATAAATTTACTATGGATAATTTTGTGTCTGTTGAGTTTGATCCTTTTAGATTTTCTGTTAAGGATTTTTGGACGGGGACGTTTAATGAGATGTGATAGTCGGGGAGATCTATATTCAGTCACAACTGAGAATCAAGTGTAATCTTCTGCTTTTGCTGCTTTGTTGCCATCCTTGTGGCATAATCACCTAGGTTATCTCAGCAACTCTAGTTTAGATTAAATAAATTAATTCATTGTAATAAACAACATGTTTCTCATATTTTTCCTTCGTGTTCATTGGGAAAACATGTTCGTTTGCCGTTTAAGGTTTCTACTTCGATTTCTTTGTTACAATTTGACATTATTCATAGTGATGTATGGACGTCTCATGTGTTAAGTTCTATGGGCCATAAATATTTTGTTTCTCGATGACTTTTCATCTTTTTTGTGGACTTTCCCTTTATTTCATTAATCCCAAGTGTTTAATGCTTTCTTGCAATTCCAAACACTCGTCAAAACCCAATTTGAGAGGGATATAAAATCTTTTCAATGTTATAATGGGAGGGAATTCGATAATCATTCATATAGGGAATTTGTGTCCACGCATGGGATGACCTTTCGCTTCTCATTTTCTCACACTTCGTCTTAGAATGACAAGGCTGAGAGACAGTTTCGTACTATGAATAATGTGATTCATACATTACTCACTCATACTAAGATACCTACCTCATTTTGGTATCATTCTCTCCAAATGGCCACATACATCATAATTATTCTTCAGCGAAAAAACATGGCATACGTTACTCCTTTACAACATTTGTAACACTCTGATATCATAAAGGAATACAATAAGTTGTTCTTTTGATTTTAAGATGTAAACTATATATAAAAGATTATAATATTGAGATCCACTAATTTAGGGATCTCCTAATACATTAAATTGATTATATTTATTATATTGATATCCACTAATATAGGGATCTCCATATATTAAATTGATTACATTACATTTAATAGACTATAATGAAATTTTTGTGTGGATGTGGTCATTTTGCTTTTTATTGTTTGTGAGATGGTGTCTTTAATCAAAAGTTGAAATTTAAGAAAATATTAATTTCATTGTATTCGCAACCATCTCATTCATCGATTATCTAGAGAAGAGGAAAGACACATATAGAGACGATGGACTGGATGTTGCGTTAGAGATTCACGTCTAGCATTCCCGTGGCTCAGTCGACTTTGGAAATATGTATTCGATTGTGGTGGGTGTTTTGCATCTCACTTTGGCCTGGGCCTGGTCTTGGGTTCCACACCTGGGTCCGGTCCTTGCATTTGTTGACTCGATTTTTTTTTCTTGGGAAAATGAATTAACGTCATTTCATTAAAAAATTTCAAAAATGGAAGAAAAAACCCAAGAGTTTATGAGATAATTCTATACAGACCTAGAATGATATTGAAGTCGTATCATTCTGAATAAAAGAAAAAACGTAAATAAACTATCTAATTACAATGTTTTCATTTCTAATGAATTTAGTAACGGTAAATTCCAATTCCTACTGATATTCTAATTCTACTTCATACTTGGAACTTTTCTCCATGTTCACGCAATTGCACCAAAATCCGAGACTATGTCTCTCCATAATTCTTCAAAACTTCTACGGGTTCTTTCATAGACTCTCGCATTACATTCCTGCAAAATGTTATAAACTACTGCTTCAAAACCGCACTTGAATACGTTTGTTGCAAATTTGTTTCCTTTAGATTTTATTAGTGTTGCTTCTTTGATTTCTTTCCATTCCTTCGGAAAAATAATCAGCTCCAGACTTCTAGAAAATTTGTCCCAATTTTCCAATGCTATACTACAGCTCCCAAATAAGTGATCGATGGTTTCTTCATTTTCATTGCATATAAGACAACTCACATCCGGGATGTTCATATACATACTAATACGGTCAGGATTGTTGAGTCTTTTCCAGAATGCAAGCCAAATGATGAACTGGTGTCGAGAAATAATCTTGGTTGACCATACGAGAGAAGCTTCATTCTACTTTCTGCGCTTTTTCTCGGATTACCTCCATATTCTCTTTGAGAACAGCTTCCCATTGCCTTCTGCATTTCATTCATGAACGTCGAGTTTGTCTCGGAGTTGTATGTGAGTGATGTGATCTAGTATCCTCTATCCTTCTGGATTTCTTCTCAAAAGAAAGTCCTAGTCCCCATATTATACGTCTCTGATTATCGCCACTACGTAGTCCCTTCTGATACGTGTATTTTTGAACTCCTCTTTGTGAATAATTGTTGGTTTACAAACTAGGGATCATGCCAGAACATAGTGCGTTTCCCGTCCCTTAGCCGAATGTTGTAAAGGTCTGCAATATCACTTCTCAGTTTAACTAAATTTGTAAGTTAAAAAAATATATAAAAAAATAAATATCAATTGTTTTGAAACAGTTGATATTGACACATTTTATATCAATCGTTTTAAAATCGGTTGATATTGACCTTTTCTATATTGACCAAAATCGTTGATATTATTCCCTCTATATCAACAGTTTTTAAAACGGTTATATTGATGTGGTCAATATCAATGGTTTTAAAACAGTTCATTTAAAGTGGGTCAATATCAACCGTTTTAAAATTCATTAATATGGATGAAATAATATCAATCATTTAAAAGTAGTTGATATTGACCCTTCTTATATCAACGGTTTTTAAAACAACAGTCCAACGGTTTTTGAGTTTTACCTTCTTGTTGAAAGTTTTTAACATTCGTTTTTATTAGTCTTAGATTTTGGATAAAGGAATTAAACTCTTATTTTCCATTAATGTTAGTTGATCATATCGAATTTTGATCTAATATTTCTCGATAACATGACTTTCAAAGATCATTTTTAGAGTTGAAATATAAATTTCAATTGGTTGTACTACATCTATGTCGTTAACCAATTAGTAGGAGGCTTCATCAATCAAGGTTCAAGCGGTTATACGATTTCCCCGTAAGGCGTATTTCAATTTTTCTTGTTAGTCCTTGTATGTTCTGGTCATCTTTTTGATGATCCTAATCACATTTTTGTTTGTCGCTTAAAATTCATCATTGGTTTGGGGTGTGTAGGGCGATGACTTATGGTGCTCGATCTTGAATTCATCAAGAAGTTGCAACACTTTTTTATAGAGTTTCGGTCATTATCTGAAATTAGTGCGTGAGGGACTCCTTACCTAGCGATGATATTGGTGGGGATGAATTTTTCCACATAAGATGATATCAAGATTTTGTAAGAGGTTGTTTCAAGCCATTTGGTGAAGTAGTCAAATTCTATGAGTATAAACTTGTGTCCGTTTGAAGCATAAGAATAGATTTTCCTTAAGACATCAATGTCCCATGTAGAAAAGGGCCAAGGGGGGTCATGTTATAAAGTAGTGATGACGAGGTATGCTTTAGGTTAACATAGATTTGACATTGATGACAAATTTTTACATAACTTACACATTCTTGTTCTATGTTTTGTCAATTATATCATAGACATAATATCTTCTTGGCTGAAGACATTCCATTCATGTCTGGGCCGCATGATCTTGCATGTACTTCTTCTATGATCCTTTTTTTTTAATTTTGACCATCTACACAGAGAATGTTTTGAATGTCAAAAGATCGTTTATAGTTGTTTTCTATCCAAGCATAATTGGTGGAATATTAGCGCAATTATTTTTCAAAAGCATTATACCATGGATTAATAGAGCTTTCACAAGAAGTTATTGTTTTATTTTCAAAAGCACGTCTTTGCTTTTGTCGGATCTTGAGTGGCATAAGGTTAGTGAAGCTAAACCATATAAAAGTCTAAACTATTTAACATTCATTTTTAAAACTGTAGATAACATCGCTAGTTAAAAATATCATTAATCTTTAGTCAATACTAACTTTTCTACAATCAAGTCCTAACTTGTTTTGAACTAGACTTTTTACCGAGTTTCAAAATATTTTTGTGCTATTAGTAAAAATATGGATTAATGACTGGACTTGTTTTGAAATAGTTTATATTTAAAGAATCGTTTTCCTTTTTTAGGAGGTCTTTCAACTATCAAATTCAATAAGATTGAGTGATATAAAGACTAAAGAATAAAGTTAGACTTGTACCAGTAAAATGTTTGAGCCAAGTTTTAAATATTTTACATGTTGGAAATCTTGAAGCATCTTAGTAATTTACATGTTTATTATTACATGTTGTAGATATTATGACAATACATACTTGAAAATATGTTCTAGAAATTGAGGATCCGAATAACTAATAAATTTAATCATAAATGAAAAGATTTTTGATCTGTCCAGGGGTAATAGCATTGGACTAATACAGTTTGTGAAAAAGTTGTGGTTGGGGTATTTTGTCTCACTGAATTGAAAATTCGTTAAGGAATGAAAAGATATTGGTATCGTTTGGAAAACACACATCTTTTAATCACATGTTTTGTATCGATAAACGAATATATTTGATAAATAAGACCATCTGACAATGCGCTTAACCGATCGACCCTTTTCACTATTATTTTCACCTTTTGGTTTCTTGTAAGAACCATTTTACTTTTTAAAAAATGAATAATGTTCAAAGTCAGGCAAGACCAGATCATAATGAATTCTTAGACATCTAACTAAATAGGAATTTTTACAATTTCTTTAAAAGGCATACATCACTAACAAAAAAAAATAGTGGCTGAAAAACACATAAATCTAAAAATCACATTTGATTTAAAATATAAATTCAATATTATATTATTTATAAAATAAATATCAAAAAATATATTAAAAAACTTAATTTTTAATATATTTATAGGTATATTAATATCATGTATATGCATGCTTAATGACCCTGTGCCAACTTAAAAAATAGGTCAATGAATAACATATTTAGGACGTGCATGACAATATGACACACAACGTTAAAGAAACATTAATCTGATATTGATACATTAATCTTCACACAATGTCAAGAAAAACAAGACACCTAATTAATTTGATACCGATACATTAATGTTAAATTCATATATTTATAAGAAACAAGGATACAACCGCCTTCCAGGCCAGACCTAAAAATAGGAAATGATAACAACATTCTTAGCATCTTAAATATTGCTGAAAATAGTTCTATATGATAATTGTTTGATAGTTCAACCAAAATTCATAAAAATTGATATAACCCCTTTACAATTTTATACTTCAAAGATGAAAATATGAATGGTCATAACAAAGATTAAAAGCTCAAACAATTTTTTAAATTTTTTTATTTTGTTAAGAGTAAATGCAATAATGAAAAAGTAATAAAACAACGCGTAACTAAAAGTATCACCCGAAATACATAGGTACGGTTAGACATTCGGAAAATATCAATAAAAATATAAAACTAGACATTCAAACTAATTTGAGAACAAAACATAAAACAATAAACTCAAACTAATTTGAGAATACAAAAGAAATAACAAAAACAAATAAAAGGACAAAACACAAGCATAAGAACTTGTGATGCTAGCCGTAACAGCTCCGGAACGTGCTGGTGACAGAGCCACACCATAATGATCAAAACAAAGTCTGAGCCACATCATAATCAAGAGTCGACTGTTGCATTGGAGGGATGGTCTCCAATGCAAATAACATAAGGCGTAGATAATATAAGTTGTTGTAGTCCTATAGCACAAATTGTACCATTATATTAGGATTAGGACTACGGCTAATATAGCAAGCCAGATTTCTAGATCTTGAAATATCAAGAACAAAATCCAATGACGGATAGTACCCGACAAATTGCCCCATTCCATCCATCTCTTACCGAACCGATCTGGATGTATCAAATTATCTCCTCCATTCATTGAGAATATCTGGGATTGCCTCTTTGTGAGAACGATTCCAGCATATTCGCATGTAAAAGACCCGGCTTGAATCAGATCCAGTGATCTAGCACCCCAGCTCGTTTCAATAGACCTGAAAACTTTAAACATGTATCTCAATCCTTTTTGAGATACGCGATTTCTGCAACTTGGATGACAGCGACAACTAGGGCCGCATTAAACTACTACAGGCTTTCCTCTCACCAGATGTCCCTGATTATCGTATGCAAAATCACCTCCATTAAGCACATACACAATTATCATTACAGCCACGGACACAGTCACAGCCAACTGTAAAACTAACAGTACGAGGAAATAAAGCACTAGTGATGTAGGATAGAAAGTTGGTCCAATTATATCACTGTCTATATCGTTAAATATAAGAACCGCCACTTTTTCCTTCCCACCAGAAATATCACGACCGTAATGTCCAAAAGGTTTGGCATACAAAGGCATACAATTGAAATTACAGTCGTGATATTAAATAATATAATATTGTTAAATACATATTTTAAATCAAATGTGATTTGCGTAAGGAGTTTGGAAACAACTAAATAATATAATTGGTGGCTATATTTAAAGTACAAGAAATATATACCATCTAGTAAATCAAAATCAACAAGTTATTATATAATAAATTTGAATTTTATTTATCTAAATTATTAAACACCATTGAAGTATAACTTGAACTAAAAATACTTAACAGCAAAACAATATACCTTATATTTGGTGGTTGAATTGTTATATGAAAATAGTTTAGGGAACTTATATTTTTTCAAGAAGTTAGATGGTTAAATATGTATACCAAATTGGCTGGTTGAGATGGGTTTAAGCCAATTGAAATTCAAAAAATAAGTAATAAACTGAAATAACATAATAATAGTAAAAGAACTTAAACTAAAAATACTTAGCAGCAAAACAATATGGTCCTTCAATGATCATTTTAATCAACTTATTGAATTAAAACAATGTAGCTTTTAGAAATTGAATTGGGTTTTTATACAATTTGAATTTGGAGATATTTTAGATAACCAGATTGAAGTGCACAAAGATATAACAAACTTTTAAAAGAAGCCAAAGAGAATGATTGATATCCTTCTAAACCAATAATTTCAAGTTCTTAATCTCATTTAAACAATACACTACTCTTGAAAAGGATTTCAAGTTTATCTTCTAAATTCAGAAATGATTTCCATGATATTCGACCAAATTTTAGACCAAATTAAAGAAATTGAGAAAAAAAATATAAAGTCAATGATCAATTTAATCAACTTAATGCATTTTTGCCTAACATATAAGCATACAAATATTTTAAAAACTCAATTAAGTTTCTATACAATGACTAGGAGGGATGTCAGATAATCGGATTTAGGTGCACAAAGTTAAAATATATATTTAAAAGGATAGTAAAGAAAATGATTGACGTCCTTATAATAGAATCAATAATTTCATTTTTCTTACCCTCGGTTTAAATTTGATTTCAATATTATAAGACAAATGAAAGATTGACTCTTGAAATTGAACTGAAAGTTACGCGTGCAAAATCAATTATTTATTTGCCAAAACTTAGATTTCTCTGAAAAATAGTGACTTTACAAGATTTTCCTTAGTCTGTTTTTGTGCAAATACAAGCTACAATATAAAATTATTATAAGTTACAAACTAAATTAGAAAAAAAATTCAAACAAAATCAGAAAAAAAACAAAAAAAAAACTCAAAGATAATTGGGTCCACGTCGATATTAAATAAATTTAGAAACAAAATAATTGATTCGCATACAATGTTACATAAAACAAATAAGCATTTAAAAATTCAATTGAGATTCTACACAATTTCTATATAGAGATACTTCAAATAACCAGATATAGGTGCACAAATATAGAACAAACATTTAAAAGGAAAAAAAATTGATAAAAGGAAAAAAAATTGATTGATATCCTTATAAATCGAGACAATAATTTAAAGTTTCTCACCTAAACTCAGAAAGAATTTCCATTATTCATGACTAAATCAGGAAAGAAAATTCAAAGATAGTTGGGTGCACAAATTAAATCTGGAAAGAAAATTCAAAGATAGTTGGGTGCACAAATTGGCCTTGCATCCATTTCTAATTTTTTTTAAAGATATCCACTAATTTTATATGAATTTATCTGTATCATTGATTTATCTCTCTATTTCTAACTACTCCTCAATCTTGTTAAGAATTTTGACTTTCTCTGAAAACAAACTTTGCTTAACATTCTGACTCCACAATTTAATTATACCTTTAATAAAGCAAGTTATCTTTCATTGAGGTATGAATCTCCCTTATCACATCTTAATCCTCTTCAATGGGAAAATACCATAACCACATTAAGCATATTCAATGTTCAACCAAATCTCATTTTTTTAACTATTTGATCCAAGATAGTTTAGGCTCCGCAATCACCCTCCAATGGAAGACTAGTTATGTTCCACAAGTTCACCTTCTTGATGCTTAACTTGAATCTCATTTTGGCTAAGGATCTTTATGAGTTAGTGAATAAGAATCTCTTCAACCAAGTCTAGACTCCTAATTATTCGAGGTGCTTCCGGAGTTTGTTAATGTTTGATTAGTGATATTGATTACTCTTCTCGTGGGAGCTATCTTGTTTGAAAACACATTTGATTATGAAGATTTCAGGTATGCTTTTGTGTTTTCCTAGATAACAAGTGTAGCAACCAAAGAAAACTACCTATATTATATATTCATTCTTTGCATAATATATAATGGTAGTTCAAGAATAATAATCTCCAGATCCATACACAAATCACATAGTCAAGAAGCAGAATCGGTAAATGCATGAAAGAAGACATACCACTAGATTCAGGAGTACCACAGCCCCGGCGACTCCAGTCTTGTCCACCGTTCGTCGTACGGCCGCCACCAATTGAAACCCTAATTGAATTGCCTTTTATATCTCCCGTATATATATATATTAAAGCGGCCACAATTGAAACCCTAATTGAATTGCCTATTATATCTCCCGTATATATATTAAATATAAATCATTAATGTTTTCTTTTTTAACAAGTGTTTCTCTTCATATAAAAACAAAATTTGAAGTCCCCTCAAAATATTATAAAATTATTGTATATTTTTATTATAATTGTAAATATATATCATTAATATATTTTTTTAATACATGGTTTCTCTTCATCAAATAAGTTGGAATATTATTAGATTGTTATATATATTTTTTATTGTAATTTTAATTATAGTAAATTTTTAATATTATTGAGATCGATATGTTTTATTTTCTATATAGTAAAAAAAATATTAAATAAACTTACAGAAACAAATAGACAAGAAAAATGTCCTACTATATAATTATAAAAACATAAATTAAACACTAAATATTTTTTTTTATAAAAAATATTTTTTCACTTGCTTTTATATCCACTTCAAATCTTCCTAGAGAATTTTCAAGGAGAATAAGACGTATGATGAATCAATTGTTAAGTTAGTCAAAAGAATTTTTTTTGGGGGGGGAAACGACTTAGCGTAATTTCATTAAAATTTTTCAAAGAACGGAAAAAAACCCACGAGTTTAAGAGATCATTCTAGACAGACCTAGAATGATTTTGAAGTCGTATCATTCTAAATAAAAGAAAAAATGTATATAAATTATCTGATTACAATATTTTCGGAAGATAAGATTGTTTAGGTACAAGAAAGCGATTTTCCAAAGAACTGAACTTGGAAACTAACGGAAACGCATTGTGTAGAGTCAAAGTGATAAAGTACCGGGGACGCTTAGTATAAGACTGAATTGGTAAATTACTGGAGATATTTATCCAAAAATCGATTTTGATAAACTACCGGTTGCGCCTCTTGATAAAATACCGATATCATAAGAACCGGATGCACTCCATAAAATACTGAAGTTCTATAAAACCGGAAACACTTCATTATAATACCGAAGTTCTATAAAACCGAAAATGCTTCATTATAATACCGAAGTTCTATAAAACCAAAAACGCTTCATTATAATACCGAAGTTCTATAAAACCAGAAACGATTTATTATAATACCGAAGTTATAAAATATCGACGCGTCTCATACATAAAACCGATATGTAAAATACCGTGTTTTGAGATAAAATTGGAAGCGTCTTTTATAAAATACTGGATTTGATCAAATGATAAATTTGATCAACTACGGAACAACTTTTCTTTCCGATTTTCTTTAATGTGCACGAGGTTAATTTAACACAAGTAAGTTCTTATTTATACAATTATAATTAATTAGATATTTTAACTTAACACAATCTTTATTAAGAAATTTATGATAATTTATGTTCTTCGTTTATTCATTTGCATGTCTCCATTGTGTATAATGACCGAGAGAAGATGAAGGCAACCTACGTTGAAAATGATAATCATTATTGGGGTGACTTGGGAGATGCTGAAATTGAAAGAATGTTTGAAAAAATTTGGGCCTTGAAGATAGAATGTTGGCTTTTGATCCTTTTTCTCTAGCATACTTAGTGCCAAGTTCAAATTGCATCCAGTTTTTGTGGTTCGAGAAACCACAAAAAGTTGGGTCTTACTCTCATAACATTTTGTGACATAAAATATGGATGAGATGGAACTACTTATTATGGTTTGAAGAACCACCTGATGTAAAGTTTTTAAATTGTTCTTGTGGGCTACAATTGAGAAATCTTTTGGAACAGTTTGTGAGAACCACCCGATAGTCTATGAAAACAATTTGAGCAATTTTTCACTGCTTTTCTTTTTTCCAGAATCATTCTTGCTTTCTTCTACAACTATTTAATCTTTGAGTTTAGCCTCCTTTATTTTCATCTTTTATCTTTTTGCTTCTTGGTTTCTGATATTATTCTTTAGCTTTATCACATTTATTGTGCATGAAAGTATTACAGAAAGAACACATTTTTGGTTTTCATTCATAAGAGATCTCAATGACATTGTGCTTTCATTTCTTATCCACAATTGCCATTTTCATTGGCAGGACACTATTAGGATGCACTTAAATGCTAATTCTAGCAAAGGACAAATGCTCTCTTCCTTTAGTTATTGGGTACATATATAATGATTTCCCAATTTTACATGCAAAATGATTTATTACTTCAGCATTGTACATGTGGGCTGAAATGTTCCAGAGCTTGAACCAAATCTGGGTCGTTTCCTTTGGTCTGCTCTGTAGATTCATATCTTCTGACCACTTTTTCAGCTTCATTCTATTTGATCTTATGTAAGTATGCCCTTTCTCTAGGATTTCTTTTAGATTTGAGTCATTTTTAAACGACATGAAGTAGAGGTCATGTATTTTTTGTAAAAACATTTTGATGATGAGAGCAAAGAAACCCTAAAAGATGATAATAGAAAAAACCGTAATCGAGAGTGTATTCTTGAATATTCCAAGAGATCAGGATCGATGCAAAGTAAAAAGATCAATTGCACGACACATTGATTGAACGACACATCGAATGCACAAGAAGACGTTTGTCATTGCACGACACGACACAACACGGCACAAAGAATGAAAGGCACAACGATTGCACGACACGACACGACGATTACACGACACGCGATTGCACAACAATGAATGGCGAGTACCAACAACGAATTCCGATGATTTCTACGGCAAGTTTCAAAGAGGATTATGATTTTTCTCTAATATCTCATTCCCATTGTATTCACCCTAATAGTTTTGGTTCGATTTCCTTCCTTTGATTCTTCACTACTTAACTCAATATTTTTTTTCCTATCTTTTATGTTTAAAATTTATACATAATTCTACTACAATGTATTACAAAATCATTTCCAAATACTAAAATTGTTATAAAAAATTTAATTTTAAATATATTTATTATGTTATAAATATTTATAATTATGTGCAAACTTATAACTCAATGTTATAGTCAGATTCATAATTTTGTAGAGAGAAATAACTTATTTTTTCAATAAAGAGATAATTTGGGCATGTTAATCAAATCTATCTTTAGATTTATTTGAATATGTTCAAGTTCCTCTCCCCTTCAACTAATTGAATTTATTTTTGTAAATTTTACTTAGAAAATTGTATCAACTTAGTATGGACAAAACAGTATAATAAAACCCTTTAGCTATCTTTTGGAATCAAGATATATTTATTTAAAAAAAATTAAAAACTACTTAAAATTCATGAAATCTTCAAATGTTTAGTTTATTATTACATAAATAAAATAATGAAAAGACACCCACACTTATATATTCGCCCCTTCTTATACATTTGATCATTATAAGAAATTCATATGTATATGCTTTTTTATTTTTACACCTTTAATCATTATAAGAAATTCATATGTATATGCTTTTTATTTTTATACCTTTTTAGCTCAATCATTTATATATGTTTGTTGAATAATATAGCAAAAAATCTTATTATAAGTGCTTTTAATATTTACTTATTAAATTGATAATTTACTTTCCATGATTTTGTTGTTAGACTTTTTTTATTATTTTTTTCGCTCTTTTTTAAGTTTTTTTTTGGGAAAAACGACTTGGCGTCATTACATTAAAAATTCCCAAAAATGAAAAAAAAATTACGAGTTTAAGAGATCATTTTAGACAGGCCTAAAATGATTTTGAAATCGTAACATTCAGAGTAAAAGCTAAAAAGCTAAAAACGTAAATGAATTATCTGATTACAATGCTTTCAATTCTAGCACTAGTAAAAAATGTGTTTTTAACGGCGAAATTTTACGGCGGTATTTAAAATCGTAGTTAATACCTTGTTTTTAACTGTGGTATATAAAACCGCCTTTAAAAGTCTTATATTTAACTACGGTATATAAAACCGCCTTTAAAAGTCTTACATTTAACTGTGGTATATAAAAACCGTAGTTAAAAGTCTTATCTTTAACTGCGGTTTTTTATACCGTAGTTAAAGTGTTTTATCTAACTGTGGTTTTTTGTTTTTTATACCTCAGTTAAAATCTTACGTTTAACTATGTTATATAGATCCACATTTAAAAGTCTTATATTATTATAAATCATAAAAAAAATTATTAATAAATTTTAATTTTTATTATTTTAAAAAATAATTGAGATAAGTTTTAAAAGAGAATATTAAATAAGTTAATTAAAATATATATACTTGTAAAATATTATTTTATCAGTTCCATAACCTTACAAGAATTAACAATGAAAAAAAACGAAATAATAAAATATTATATTGAGACTTCATATTTATATATAGTTTTATATCCTACCTACTTGATTTAGTTTATAAATAATTCTAAAAATAATATTAAATCTTATTAATATTTTTCTCTCTCATAATATATATATATATATTTATATATATTAAGATAAAATATTTATTATTTTTTAACCTTTATAATTTGGTATGCACTATTATATTTTTTAAGTATAATAAATTTTAAAAATATAAAAAACTAGTTTTTTTTTATTTACATTATTAAAATATGTTTAATGAAGATTTGATATTATCAAGACTATTTTTTTATTAATTAATGGAAATAAATTTTTATTAACTATTTATTTATAATTTTTGTTGTATTATTTTTTAAACTTATATTCTAATTAAATTCATAAAATAATATATATATATATATATATATATGCTATTATATTTATTAATTAAAATGAAATATTGAAAATATATATATATTATATATATATATATATATATTTTTTATATATTTATATATATATTATATGTATATATATATATATTATATATATATATATATATTATATATATATTATATATGATGATGAAAGAGAATGATTTAAAGATGAAAAAATGAAAGAGGGGAAGAAATAAAAAAGAGAAGAGAGAAAGTTATTTAGTTTTTTCAACCAATTAACACGTCATTCTCTCCCTTAAGTTCCCTCCCAATCCTCTCATATATATGTATATATAATTATTTTTATTTTTTTTATTTTTTTTTTTTGTATAAAAGTAAGTTAAAAATAAATATTAATTTAATTTTAAAAAACTAAATAAGATTATTTTTATGCATTATCTTAGAAATTTAATTTAAATATAAGTTTAAAGAAGTTACTTTGTCAATAATTATATATAATTATAAATTAAAATATTAACCTATTATATCAATTAAATTTAAATTAAATTTAGTTTCATAATTTTATATATATTTAGTTTATAAATAATACTAAAAATAATATTAAATCTTATTAATATTTTTTTCCACTAATTTAATAGACTAATTCATCACTAATTATTTTATAAAATAAAATAAAAAATAATAAAAAAATCTAGTTTATAAATTTATATTTATATATAACAAATGTCTTATACAAAGTAATTTGTTATGTGAATCACAATTTTATAAAGATTTTAAATATTTTTTTTATTTAAGATTAGTTAATGTAATTATCATAATTACTGGTAAATAATTTAATCACATTTACAAATATTATATCTAAATTTGAAATAATATAATATATATGTATATATATATATTATATTTATTTTAATTGAAGATAAACATTTTATCATTTTAATCAAAATTTATATTTAAATTATGTCTTTTATAAAATAATATATAAATATATATTAAGATAAATTATTTATCATTTTTGTATAAACCTTTATATAATTTGGTATTCACTATTATCTTTTTAAGTGAAATAAATTCTAAAAATATGAATAATTAGTCATTTTTATCTCATTTAGATTCTTAAAATATGTTTAATGGAGATTTGATATTGTCAAGATTATTTTTTTTTATTGATTAATAGAGATAAATTCTCATTTTGTTGTATTATTTTTTTAACTTATATTTTAATTAAATTCTTGAAATAATATAATAAATATATATATATACTAATTAACATTATTAAGACTTTAAACCGTAATGAAATTAGTTATAACCACTAATATATTTATTATTATAAAATATATATAGTGATTGATTCAATAATTATATATTATTATAAATTTAAATATTAAATTATTATATCGATAAAAAAAAATTAGTTTCATAATTTTATATATATATATAGTTTAGGAATAATGCTAAAAATAATATTAAATCTTATTAATATTTAATCACTAATTAAATAATAAATTAAATAATAGACTAATTCATCTCAAATTAATTCATAAAATTAAATTTTAATTAATAACAAAAGTCTAATTTATAACTTTATATTTATATAGATAACAAACGTCATAAAAACTATGTAATTTGTACAGTTCATTACAATTACATAAATATTTTTAATTTTTTTTTATTTAAGATTAATTTTATATTAAATAATTTAATCATATTTACAAATAATATATCTAAATTTCAAATAATATAATATATATATATATATATATATAATATTCATATATTTTAATTGAATATAAACTCTCTATCATTTTAATCAAAATTTATATCTAAATTACTTTTATAAAATTATATATATATATATATTAAAATAAACTCTTTATTATTTTTGTGTAAACTTTTATAATTTGAGATATATATTATGATAAACTCTTTATCAAATAAATTCTAAAAATATGAAAGACTAGTCATTTTTATCTCATTTACATTCTTAAAATATTTTAATGAAGATTTGATCATTTCAATGACTATTTTCTTATTGATTAATGGAGATAAATTGTCATCAATTATTTATTTAGCATTTTTGTTATATTTGTTTTTGAATTTAGTTTAAACTCAAAGGTATTTGAAATTGTAGTTTGTTTAATTATTAATAATATATTTTGTATTTTAATTTATAAATTATAAAATAAAATAAAAATGTTTTTTGTTTTTAATTAATGAAAATAAAAACTAATTAAGAAAGTGTGTGAAAGTATTTTTTTATTTTATTTATAATTTATGTTTAGATAAATATTTAGGATGGTTAATAATCTGGTAATCATAACAAATAATAAAAGTGACGGAAAAATATAGTTTTTTTAGTATGAGAATATAAATATTTTTTATAAAAAATTATTGTTTATAAAATTTATAATTATAAATCAGTTTAAATTAATATTAGTGTTTATTTCTTATAATATTTGTACTTTATAAAATAAAATATGTAATTTTTAAATATAAATAAAAAAATTATAAGAATTTAATTAAAAAATGAAATGCATATAATATATTTTAATTATTAATATGTAAATTTATAAATATAATTGAGAATTATTGTATTTAATATTATGTTATTTTTAATTATATAAAATAATAAAAATATTAAGGAATTAAGGGTTATTTATTCCACTTCACCCAGTCCTCCATTTTCTTCTCCACGGTTTCATCTTCCTCTTTTTGTGGAGCTTCAACCTAATCTAGTGAGCACTATCTAAATTCCTATTCTCTTTTGCGCATTATCTACATTCCCTATTATCTTTCTAGCACTCCTATTATCTTTCTAGCGATTCACCTTACTTTACACTTTACTCAGTACATTTGAAGAAGATTTTTGCATAGCTTCATCCTTCACCTTACTTTACTCGGTACATTTGAAGAAGATTTTTGCATAGCTTCATCCTTCACCTTACTTTACTCGGTACATTTGAAGAAGATTTTTGCATAGCTTCATCTGGCTCCCTGGTACATTGTTAGTATAGTACTTTTGTTTCATCCATCTTGTAGATAATGATTATTTGTAAGTGTGTAAAGATGCATTTATTAAGTTGTGTTATGGTGTATTAATATAAGTATGAAAGAAATTTGGTCATTGAATACAATTAACTTTATTTATGAATTTTAGGTTATCAAAATATGGTTGTCATTGATATAAATTTGAAAAAACTAATGAATGTTCTAAATTCGTTTCCTCATTTTTTTTCATGATTTTATTTAAGTGATAGACTGATAGTGATCTCTTTTGGAACAAGGACGTCCAAGACGTCCAATTTAAGACAAGGACAAATAAATGGAACAATAAAATTTCTTTGAGGGAAATTTGCAGCCACATTAACATGTTAGTGTGAATTCTCTCTTCCAATTAATTTATCAAATGTAATTTATATCAATTTATTTAATATAGGAAATATTTTACTTAGTTCTTGTTTGTTAAAAGAGAGTAAAAAAATGTAATTTGTTACTAATTGATAAATTTGTATTTGAATCTTTTATAGGTCGGAGAAGGAAGAAAAGGAAGAGGGAGAAGGAAGAAAAGGAAGAAAAGTTGTTTCAAATTTTAGAATTTGATCATTTTTATTGATATAATAATGTTTATTTTGTATGACTTTAAATATTATATAATTATATTTTGATGTAATTATATTTGGATATAATTATATAATATTATTTTGAATGATTTTTATTGTTGGCAATTGACTATTAACTACACTTATAACTATAGCTATTTTTAAATCGTAATTAGAGACAATTATTTGTGTTAAAAATATTGTTTTTATATATAGTCAACTAAATGTTAACTTATGAATACTATTAATTGTGGTTATTAAACAGAAGTTAAAGACTATTATTTACGTTAAAAATATCGCATTTATATATAACCAAACTATGGTTTTTGTACCGCCTTTATAGGCACTATTAACTGCGGTTTTTAAACCGCAGTTATAAACTATTACTTGCGGTGAAAATCCCGCCTTTATAAGTAAACAATTTACTACGGTTTTAGGAACCGCGGTTAGAGACTATTAACTGCGGTCTTATAAACCGCAGTTAGAGACTATTAGCTACGGTTTTATAAACCGCGGTTAAAAACTAGTATCTGCGGTAAATTTACCGCCCTTAATTGTCAAAATCTCTTTAACGACGGAACTATTAACGGCGGTTGACTACGGTAATTTTACCGCCGTAATTGTTTTTTAGCAGCGGTAAATTATATAATAACGGCGGTAAAAACCGCCCTTAAATATTACTTTTTTATTAGTGTAGTGAGTTTAAAAAACGGTAAATTCCAGTTCCTACAGATATTCCAGTTCTGCTCCGTGTTTGGAATTATTGTCCACGTTCCCGCGAGGGCGCTACAATTCGATACAATATCTTTCCATAACTCTTCAACGCTCCTGCGGGTTCTGTCATATACCTTTGCATTCCGCTCTTGTCAAATGTTATACACCACTGCTCCAAAGCCGCACTTGAACACGCTTGTTGCAAATCTATTTCCCTTGGCTTTGAGTAGTGCTGCATCTTTGATTTTATTCCATTCGCTCGGGAAACTGATCAGCTCCAGGCTTTTATAGAATCTGTCCCAAAGCTCTAAAGCAATATAGATGCTCCCGAATAGGTGATCTATGGTTTCTTCATTTCCTCTACAAAGAAGACAGTTTGTGTCCGGGATGCTCATATACTTGCTGATACGATCTCGAGTGTTGAGTCTTTCCCAAAAGGCGAGCCATGGGATGAGCTGGTGTCTAAGGATAATCTTCGTTGACCATACAAGAGGAGCCCATTATACTTTCTGTGCTTTTTCCCGGGTTACCTCCTATATTTTCTTCGATACCAACTTCCCATTGTCCTCAGCTTTCCATTCATGAATATCCGGTTTGTCGTGTAGTTGTATGTTACTTATATGATCAAGTATTCTCTGTCCTTCTGGATTTTTTCTTTGGAGTGAGTCCCAATTTCCGTGTGTTAATGTCTCTATTTTTCGCTTCTGAGCAGTCCCTTCTGATGCGGGTATTTTGAAACTCCTCTTTGTGGATGAAAGGCTGGTTTTCAAACCAGGGGTCGTGCCAGAATAGAGTGCCTTTTCCGTCCCCTAGCCGGATGTCATAAAGATCTGCAATATCGCTTCTTAATTTAAGAATTTTTTTAGAGACCTGCTCATACCTTCATGAATTTTGCAGGTCCAGATGCTGGTTTCGTATTTCATAAACCTCGTATGCACCCATTTGATCCATAGTGACTCTTTTTTTTAGGTTTTGCAATAGCTTAAATCATCTTAGCTAGCCAATTTGTTGGATATGTGAATGCAACAAATCCAAGTTACTTGACAAACAAAACATATGATAAGAACTCATTGGAGGGACACTGCAAAACTTGATGACCTATACATTATTTTTACAAACTCAACAATTAAATCAAGTTGGAGACTTTTTATATATTTTTTGTGATGTCCTATATCGAAAAATCATAGTACAAACTCAACAATTAAATCAAGTTGGAGACTTTTTATATATTTTTTGTGATGTCTTATATCGAAAAATCATAGTAAATATAAATTTCATATAAAAGTGAGGCTAATAGACTCACTGGTGAAAATGGGATCTAAATCGAGAGTATAATCTCTCGGTATAAACCTAATATCGAAAGTTTGGGTAACACTCGGCATTCGTCGGTATTGTCACTTTCGGAAAATATATTCGGGTATTTACCGAGATATATCATAAATTTATCGGTTTAGATACCAGAGAGAAACTGAGAGTTATATTAAAAAATTCTCGGTTGTTCTTGAAAGGTCAAAACCGAGAGTTTTATAGAAAACTCTCGTTTTTTCTCCTTCAAGAAAAATCGAAAGTTTTCTATAAAACTCTCGTTTTTTTTGAAGGAGAAAAACCGAAAGTTATATGAACAACTCTTAGTTTTTTAATTTCAAGAAAACCAAAAGTTTTCCAAAAACACACTCGGTTTTTTCGTTTAAAATAAACCCGAGAGGTATATGGAAAACATTCGTTTTTCCCTTTCAAGAAAAATCGAAAACATTCCAAATAACTCTCAGTTTTTCATAAAAGTGAAAACCGAGAGTTTTCCAAATAACTCTCGATTTTCCTTAAAAGTCAAAAACCGAGACTTTTCTTTATAACTATGTTAAAAAAATAGAAAAATTATAATAAAAAAAGAGTTATATATCACTAATAAAGAGTTATATAAATAAAATCAAATTTGAAAATAATATCAACAAATCAAAACAACTCAATTGAAAATATATTCAAAAATCTTGTAAAAACCACCGGATAAAAAAATAAAATTAATGATATATATTTAATATATATATATATATATATATATTTATAATATGAGAGACTTAAATAGGCAATTCAATTAGGGTTTCCATTTGTGTCGGCTGTCCGACGAAATGTGGATTAGAATGGAGCGACGCCGGGGCTGTGTTCTTCCTAATACCTAAATCGAATGGTATGTCTTCTTTCATGCATTCACCGATATCTTCTATTTTGTGATTTGTGTATGGATAACCTTTTTTATGTCTGCTATAACCGTTCTTGTTGGGAGTTGTATAAAGGCCCTAGGGTTGCTAATATGAACTGGAAATCGATCCGAAGGGACCTTCACCCGGAGATTATTATTCTTGAACTAGCATATTCACATTATTTGTAATGTTGACAATGATATCTAGAATTTGAAAGTTGTAGTTTAAAGTGTAGGATCTTCAAATATGCAGAGTTTAGTTAATGATTTTTGTGGCTTGGAATTAATATAATAATAATAGAAAATATGCTTTTAGATTGATCTCTTATATTTTAAAATTTGAAAGTTGTAGCTTCAAGTTTAAGATCCTAAAATATTAAGAGTTTACTTAATTATTGGAATGATTTTGGCTTGAAATTAATAATAGTAATAGAAGGCCTCTAAAACAATGATTGATATGAGATATTTGTAGTTGGAGGATTAATACTTTGGAAGCCCATAATTCTAAGGTAGCTTTTGGAAATATACTGATTTTATTTTTTTGAAAAATAGATGTTTTTTGTGAGGATATTATGGTGAGTGTTCATTTTCAAAACTGTGGATCATGAAATAAAAGTAATTTTGGCTTGTTTATAAGGATACCAATCATTCTCTTTTGTTTCATTTTAAATGTTTGTTCTATCTTTGTGTACCTAGATCTAGTTATAGAAGTCCATCGTCATATAACTTGTATAGAAACTCAATTGAATTTCTAAATGTGTATTTGTTTTATGTGACCTTGAATGTGAATAAAGAATGCATTAAGTTGATTAAAATGGTTATTGACTTACATTATGTTGTTGATAAATTTCTTTCATCTGTCTCAAGATCATTCGTTTTTTGATTTAGTCATAAATCATTGAAATTCTTTTTGAGGCTAGTGTAATCTTTGTACGAGGTTAAAAATTTTGAAATTATTTATTCAATTATTAGGATATCAATCATTCTCTTTCGTTGCCATCATCTTTCGCTCTCTTATCATTACTCTTTTCTTATTTAGGTTTGAGTAATGACAGGGGAGCCAAAGATTTGCATCAAACTAAATGATATGGAAGACTGACTAAGCATGATAACTCAATATTTCAAATTTTATTTATTTCTCTCATTTCATTAATAATTTCTCTCTCTTCTCTTTTTTAATCATTTATTTTTATCTCTTTAATATTCATTAATAATTTATTTATATTGTAATTTATAAATATATGTTTATATATTTTATTATTTAACTAATTTATAAAATTTAAAATAATAATAAACACAATAAAAAATTAAATAAAAAACATCAAAATATATATTTTTAAATATATATTTAAGAGAATAAAAAATTAAATATAAAAATTCTTAATTTTTTAATTAATTATTTCTCTCCTTTATTAATAATTTAATAATTATTTATTAGTTTTTAAAATAAGTTATAATAGAAAATAAAAATTTGTCAAGATCAACTAACTTAAATCAAATATACTAATATTCAAAATCAAATATATTAATATTCAATTCTAAATAATTTTTTTTGATAAGAGTTAACCAATATGATAATATAAGAAGAGAGAATGAGTTAATTAATTAAATTTATAATACAATTTACAAGAAAATAAATTATAAAAAATAAATTAAAGAGAGAAAAAAAAGAAAAACAACATTTAAAGATTACGTAAAAAAAATTATATATAATTTTAAAAATTATATATTTATATATTTAATTTATTTATTTTCCTATTATAAGTCATTTTAAAAACAAATAAATATATAAATTATATATAGGGAGAGGTGAGAAATAATTAATTTAAAAAAATTAAGAAGTTTTATATTTAATTTTTTATTATTTTAATTTATTAAATATAATATATATTATTTTATTTAATTTGTTATTGTCCCTATAATTATTATTCTAAATTTCTTATAAATAAATAAGTTAAATAATAAAATATATTTACAAATTAACTATAAAAACAAATTATTAATAAAGATTGTAGAAGAGATAAAAAAAAATAAATGATTAATAAAGAGAAGAGAGAAATTATTAATGAATCGTAGAGAGAAGTAAATAAAATTTAAAATGTTGAGTCTTCATGCGAGTCAGCCTTCCATTAGACTTGCTGACTGGATATATATTTTTTTTTATCTTCGTTAATAATTTTCTCTCTCTTTTCATTACTTATATTTTCTCTCTCCGTATTAAATAAATTGAATAAGACACATTCAATAAAAAAAATTAATTTTTATTATTAAAAAACACATAATAATTTAAAAAACACTTAACGATTTTTATTATTATAAATATTCTTTTTTAAATTATTATATATGTCACTATAAGTCTATAAACACGCATTTTAATTATTTATCTCTCAATAATTTATTTTCTTTTATTTATTGAAAAAATTAAAATTTATTTTCAATAAAAAAAATAATTTAAATTAAAATAAATAATAAATCATTGTGTTACTTAAAATTTATATATAAGAGAATAAAAAATATATATTTTTTAATTCAATTAATTGATTCAAATGTGTATTTGTTTTATGTGACCTTGAATGTGAATCAATAATGCATTAAGTTGATTCAAATGGTTATTGACTTTACATTATATTGTTGATAAATTTCTTTCATCTGTCTCAAGATCATTCGTTTTTTGATTTAGTCATAAATCATTGAAATTCTTTTCGAGGCTAGTGTAATCTTTGTACGAGGTTAAAAATTTTGAAATTATTTATTCAATTATTAGGATATCAATCATTCTCTTTAGTTTTGTTTAAATGTTTGTTTTATATTTGTTCACTTAGATCCGCTTATCTAAATTCTCTCCAAATAGAAATTGTCTTGAAAATAAAGTGATTTTCTAAAAGTTCCCTTGTTTGTAAGAATGCATTCAGTTGATTAAAATGATTACCTAAACTATTATCATTTAACAATTCAACAACCAAGTGAGGCTTAATTATTTAGATGTTTAATTTACCCTTTCAAATACCCACTTCAATTTATATAATTTGAAGCTTTTGGAGTTGAATTTACCAAATGGGTATAGTGGAAGGATTGATGTTATTTCTTACTTATTTAGACATTCTCTAGCTGAAGATCTGGTTGGAAATAATTTGTGGGAGGTAACACCTTTTTCCTATTTGTTGTTGTTATTCTTCATTTTTTTAATCTGTTTATTTGAATATGATGTTTTATTTACTACTTAACATCCTTAAATGGTTGTTTTAAAAAAAAAGTATAGGTTTATTCCCATTGGATACATATTTATGTTTCATAGCAAAACAACTATCAAATCTCAGTTGATACATAATTCCTTACTATCTAGTTTGTTAGAGTTCTAGGCTAATAACAACAAGATCGAAATTGTACCCCACAAAACGAGTGGGGGATTTGTAATGTGAGATTCCAATAATTTTTCATTTATTATAAAACTATTATATATATATATATATATATATATATATATATATATATAATTGTCCATAAATTAAGACTTATCAGAAAGTAGACTAAAGTCTAACGATAAACTTAAAAGTAATATATTAATGTACATAACCACTTTATTTGAAGAAAACTTAAATCAAGTATGCTTTGAGAAAATGAATTCTCAGTTTAGTTCACGGGGTTAGGAGTGTTTAATATTTGGTCTGAACTGAATATCTGACCAAATTTGAATTCACCGAATTTGAATAAATCAATTTTAAATATTATTTTTGATTTTTTAATCGAATTAAAAACCAATTCGGATTCAAATATGGTTTTCGAAATGATTTGTGAGTCGAGGTTTCAACTCGAATACCAAATTGTAAACCGAATTCATATTTATTATTTATTTTAATTATGTATTTTATTATTATATAAAATTAAATCATTATATATTTTATTAAATACTAAATTAGGTCAGCCGCTAGTATTTACTAATCTCTAAGACTTTAATTCCTAAATATGTTGATAGTGAAGATAAAAAAAAAAAAGTGCAAGTGCAATTAATAAAAAACACAATTGTGTAAATGAAATCTTTGTGGTCCACGTAACTGTTTAGAAAGAAATTGTGTAGGGTGTTCAATATTTGGTTTAAATCGAATATTTGACTTATTTCTTGACAAAATATTAGTTATCCAAATTATTTTTATTTAAAAATTCAACCACCAAGTGAGGTTGAATGGTTTTATTTAATTTAGTTATTGAAAATTAGACTATCTTGTATGCTAACCTGTTGATTTTGATTGACTAATTAGTAAATATCTGCTTATAATTTAATTAGGCTTGGCCACCAATTGTATTATTTAGTTATTTAATGATTATTTTAAGATTTATTTGTTTTCTTACCACTATTTTGGGTATTGATGTATGCATTCTTTATGAATTTAGTAATAATCAATCTATACTTCTCATTATGATTTGATCTAATACTTTCAGGATTTGAACTTCATCTATTTCTTTAAGAAAGTAAAATGGTTCTTACAAGCAATCAAAAGGAAATATTGATGGTGAAAGAGGTTGATCGGCTAAGCGCATTGCCGGATGGTCTTATTTACCATATATTTTAATTTATTGATACAAAACATATGGTAAAAACTTGTGTTGTCCAAACGGTACCATCAACTACAACAAAATTAGATCTAAGGCCTAAATAAAGTTCAGGGAGAAAATATCAATTATCCTTAAATAAACCATCAACTACAACAAAATCAAGCAATAATATCTAAGGCCTTCTAGACAATTGAAACCCAAATATTGAATTATTATAAAATTGATTACCCAAAATTTTTAAATAGTCTAGCCTCTTATTTGGTTATGCTGCAATAACCCTAATTAGTGTTCTCATTATTTTTTACAGGTTTTGATTTTGGATGCTGTCTCCATGGAGCGACCATTTCCAGCCTTTCATTTCAGTAATTTACAGCTTTTGGAGTTGAATTTTTCTACAGGATTTCATGGGATAATTTATTATATTATCAAGGTTCTGTAGGATTCTCCCATTGCACATCTTTTACGGAAAAACATGTGGAAGGTAACACTCTTCCTATCAATTTGTTGTTGTTATAATTTCTTCATCTTGTCTACAAAAGTTGAAATTTGGTATCTGCTTCCGATGTTTTATTTACTATTCAGCCTCCTTAAAGGAGTGTTTTAAAAAAATAAAGTATAACTCAACATATTTTCCTTACTTATTTGAGGGTGGAAATTGTGTTGATGTTTATGTTGTTGAAACCATATGTACAATGTTGCTAAAATAAATAAATCTAATTGGATGGTGTAATTTATATTCTTGAAATGTAATAAATATGGTTTTCGTCATTTGGAACTATTCAAATGCAGAAGATAATAAAGTCAAGAGGAAAACGAATGAAAACTCATTATATCGACCATCATCCTCATAGACTAAAAGTGGTATCAAAAGGCATACAACATATCCAGGTTAAATTCAATTATCAACTTGAGTTAGGATGGAACTCTATGTTCAAAACATTCTAAACAATGTTGTAAGAGAACTCCTCGCATAGGAAGGGAATCCCATGAGTTCAAAATATGTTAAAGGGTTGTATAAGGACCAACTAATTATGTTTGTTGAAATTATTTGTATTTCATGTTAACTTGTGTTGAACTTTTGTTATGTCCTATCAAAATCTGATATTTTCCTACATTATGCCTCCTTTTTTAACAATGATTTAATTTCTTTACTATATTTATATATGAGATGGTGATTTCTTGGATTGAGGTGGGTTCATCTAGTTCATTGGGATTGAACTTATAATTTAATGTTATATACATCATATAATTAAATGCTCAAGCTATTTAGAAAAAGATTAGAGAATATCTAGTTCACTTAAAATGATTAATAAATCTTGTACACTTTTTGTAGTCTTTGCTTTCGGACTAGGGTTGAGGAAACTTTCTCAATTCTTTTTTCTTCAAACTACTTTAAGAATTATTTTATGACAAAAAAATAATTTATATAAAAATACTTAAGTGTTTTTTAATAATAATAATTGATTATTTTATTGAATGTGTCTTATTTAATACAGAGAGAAAAAATGTAAGTAGTGGAAAGAGAGAGAAAATTATTAACTAAGATTAAAGAAAAAAAAAACCATATACCGAGTCGAGTCAGCAAGTCTAATCAGCTGACTCTAGGACCGAGGCCTTGATTTTAGACCCTAGCATTATCTCCCCCTTCAAAATTCGTCGCCCTCGACGAAAAAGACCGTGGTCTGCCGAGTCTGCCGAGCCTCTAATGTGCATGCTCAATATTTCAAAGAATTCAGTCGGACTTCAGCAAGTCCAACAAGTGTCGGAGTCTAGGACCGCATTTCTTAGAAGCCTCCGGTCTTCCTTCTCCACGACCAGTCCTTCCTTCGGCCCAGCACGCTAAGTGCAGCAAAAGGGCCATCTTTCTTCCGGGCATACTCTAGAATGTCTTCAAATAACCAAGCCCAGTCCTTTATCCAGACCAGCAACACATGCGCAACAACATAGCCATGTCTTCCGACTACCTTCTTGGATGGTGTTCGGTTGTTGGGTTGCTGGGTTAGCCCTTTGATTATTTTTTGGAAATTTTCAGCAACGTCTTCCAAAACAAGTGAAACACTTTGGCATTCGTTTTTGCTGATTATTTGTACCGTGGCAGCAACATTATGATTTTCAAAGACCTTTTCTAGCTGGCTGCCTTGTATTATGTTGACCCGTGACCGAGGGACACCTTGCTGGACCGAGAAAATGTGCAAGATAATGACACGTTCATCCCTTGTCTCAAGCACCAAAGGTGGGACATAAAAATCTGATTCTTGGACGGGTTCTTGAACGCTTTCTTGGACTTCTTGATGATCATCGGGGCCATGAACAATCTGGATTTGCACCTATGATTGGGCTCCCAATTATCATTGCAGGTATAGCGTCGGTCTTCCTTGGGATCGGTCGTCTGGTTTGTGCTCGGCCAGACCGTGTTAGCAATGCATGGTTTGGGCAGCAGCGGCGGCTTGGCGATGTACAAGGGCCTGCGACCGAATCGCAGTAAGAGATCTTTCTTGAATTTATGCCACGTCAATGCTTCCATATGGTTGCGATTCCGCAAATATGATTCATGCCACATTCTTGCTTCTTTTGAGACGTGAGTGCGGACAATGTCCAGCTTTGTGGAATCATTCGTCTTGCTCTCCCTAAATATTTGCTCGGCAAATAAGAGCCAGCCCTCCAAATCAGTCCCATCAAATTCAGGAATATCAATATTTGTGAGCCGGGTTGGAGGAAGGTGGTAAGAAGCAATAACATGGGGTCGGGTGCGGGGATCTTGGCCATTATTAAACGCACCTTTTTCAATGGCTGTCAAGCTTTTTCCAGCAGCATACATTTTGTCCATATTTTGCTGAAAGGCATTGTGCAAGGCAGCCTGTTCGGTCAACTGTTGTTGCAGGGCAGCATTCATGGAGACATATTGTTGGGTCAGCCCTTCGAGTAGGGTCTTAAGATCATCCATCTTTGGTGCTATCGGGTTTCTTTCATTTGAGAATCGTCTTGCTCTGATACCAAGAATGTTACGACTTGTTTCGTAAGGTGTGTTTTGGGTTCAAGAATCATGTTCTTGATCTATAAGATCGGTGGAAATTCTACAATCAAAGGGCAGCGGAAGGTTTTCGATAGTGAATTTGGGGGGGAAGGGATAGAAGAATCAAGGGTGCGAAGAGAATTACTGTTGGTCTATATCAAACAGTCCATAATAATAATAATAGACGAATAAGGGCGAAGTCACATCTTCATCATTTTATTCATGGGTCCTTGGGGAAGAAAGATCAGCCTTATACAGGTGATGTCTTGCCCCAAAATATTCGGTTACAACAATAACTAGAAAATAACAGAATTCGGTTTGTAAAGTAGAAAATGAAGCTAAACAAAATAATAAAACAACAAAACAGAAATCTGGCCCATGTGCACCATAGGACCGAGACCGGGTGCCGAGAAAGGAATAAATTCCAGCAACCTTTCTCGGCCCATGTGCACCATAGGACCGAGACCGGGTGCCGAGAAAAGAACAGAAATCATTAATGCTAGGGTCTAAAATCAAGGCCTCGGTCCTAGAATAAATTCCAGCAACCTTTCTCGGCACCCGGTCTCGGTCCTATGATGCACATGGGCCAGATTTCTGTTTTGTTGTTTTATTATTTTGTTTTGCTTTCATTTTCTACTTTACAAACCGAATTCTGTTATTTTCTAGTTATTGTTGTAAACGAATATTTTGGGGCAAACATCACCTATATAAGACTGATCTTTCTTCCCCAAGGACACATGAATAGAATGATGAAGATGTGACTTCGCCCCTATTCGTCTATTATTATTATTATGGACTGTTTGGTATAGACCAACAGTAATTCTCTTCGCACCCTTGATTCTTCTATCCCTTCCCCCCTAAATTCTCTATCGAAAACCTTCCGTTGCATTTGAATGTAGAATTTCCTCCGGTCTTATAGATCAAGAACTTGATTCTTGAACCCAAAACACACCTTACGAAACAAGTCGTAACATTCTTGGTATCAGAGCAAGACGATTCTCAAATGAAAGAAACCCGATAGCACCAAAGATGGATGATCTTAAGACCCTACTCGAAGGGCTGACCCAACAATATGTCTCCATGAATGCTGCCCTGCAACAATAGTTGACCGAACAGGCTGCCTTGCACAATGCCTTTCAGCAAAATATGGACAAAAGGTATGCTGCTGGAAAAAGCTTGACAGCCATTGAAAAAGGTGCGTTTAATAATGGCCAAGATCCCCGCACCCGACCCCATGTTATTGTTTCTTACCACCTTCCTCCAACCCGGCTCATAAATATTGATATTCCTGAATTTGATGGGACTGATTTGGAGGGCTAGCTCTTATTTGCCGAGCAAATATTTAGGGAGAGCAAGACGAATGATTCCACAAAGATGGACATTGTCCGCACTCACGTCTCAAAAGACCTTCATCTTTCGCTCCCTTATCATTACTCTTTTGTTATTTAGGTTTGAGTAATGATAGGGGAGCGCAGCGAACGAAATGATGTGGAAGACTGACTAGGCTTGATAACTCAATATTTCAAATTTTATTTATTTCTCTCATTTCATTAATAATTTCTCTCTCTTCTCTTTTTTAATCATTTATTTTTATCTCTTTAATATTCATTAATAATTTATTTATATTATTAATTTAAAAATATATGTTTATATATTTTATTATTTAACTTATTTATAAAATTTAAAATAATAATAAAGACAATAATAAATTAAATAAAAAACATCAAAATATATAATTTTAAATATAAATTTAAGAGAATAAAAAAATAAATATAAAAATTCTTAATATTTTAATTAATTATTTCTCTCCTTTATTAATAATTTAATAATTTATTTATTAGTTTTTAAAATAAGTTATAATAGAAAATAAAAATTTGTCAAGATCAACTAACTCAAATCAAATATACTAATATTCAAAATCAAATATATTAATATTCAATTCTAAATAATTTTTTTTGATAAGAGTTAACCAATATGATAATATAAGAAGAGAGAATGAGTTAATTAATTAAATTTATAATACAATTTACAAGAAAATAAAATATAAAAAATAAAAAATTAAAGAGAGAAAAAAAGAAAAACAACTATTAAAGAGTACGTAAAAAAAATTATATATAATTTTAAAAATTATATATTTATATATTTAATTTATTTATTTTCCCTATTATAAGTCGTTTTAAAAACAAATAAATATATAAATTATATATATGCAGAGGTGAGAAATAATTTATTTAAAAAAATTAAGAAATTTTATATTTAATTTTTTATTATTTTAATTTATCAAATATAATATATATTATTTTATTTAATTTGTTATTGCCCCTATTATTATTATTCTAAATTTCTTATACATAAATAAGTTAAATAATAAAATATATTTACAAATTAACTATAAAAACAAATTATTAATAAAGATTGTAAAAGAGATAAAAAAAAAAATTAATAAAGAGAAGAGAGAGAAAATATTAATGAATCAAAGAGAGAAGTAAATAAAATTTAAAATAGTGAGTCATCATGGCTAATCAGCCGTGCACATCATTAGACTTGTTGACTGGATATATATATATATATATATATATATATATATATATATTTTTATCTTCGTTAATAATTTTTTCTCTCCTTCCACTACTTATATTTTCTCTCTCCGTATTAAATAAATTAAATAAGACACATTCAATAAAAAAAATTAATTTTTATTATTAAAAAACACATAATAATTTAAAAAACACTTAACGATTTTTATTATCATAAATATTCTTTTTTAAATTATTGTATATGGCACTATAAGTCTATAAACACGCATTTTAATTATTTATCTCTCAATAATTTTTTTTTTATTTATTGAAAAAATTAAAATTTATTTTTAATAATAAAAATAATTTAAATTAACATAAATAATAAATCATTGTGTTACTTAAAATTTATATATAAGAGAATAAAAAAAATATTTTTTTTAATTCAATTAATTGATTCTATTAATTTAATAATATATATTAATAAAAAAAATTATTAATAATTTTAATCAACGGATTGATTCTTTTTTTAAACTCTTAATTGTTGTTTATCTCTTTTCTCTCTTTAAAAGTCTTTTTCTTTTCATGACAGTTTATCTTCTGTGATTTATTAGAAACTCAATCAATTATTGAAGCTCAATCAACTATATAATGGTCAATCAACTACAAAAGTTCACTCAATAACATTCAACTACTAGCATACTAGCACACCATGTTAGTTATTCTCTCTTAGTGATTTTTTTTATCTATGTTGAATATTAGTTGTTTGTGATTTGAGTTGTATCTATCTTGAATATTAGTAGTTTGTGATTTGAGTTGAATCATGTTAATAGTTAAGGTGGTCCAATTTAAAATAAAGTGAAAGATAACAAAAATATGTGCGTCGCTAAATAGTCATTGCAAGAGGATAACAACCATCAACAATCGTCGCTGAAGAAGCATCGGGAGAACCATTTGGCCTTCTTCTTGGTCGGGAATGACGGCCCCCAATAGTTGGGAGATTAACGCAAATTTTAATTTTGTGGCCCCACAAAATTAAAATAAATATAATAATTATATATTTCTATCGAAAACATATTAAATATTTACTAATATTAACTAGTATAAAAAAATATTTCAAAATATATATAAAAAATATATATAAAAAATATTAATATAACAAGTTGTAAACAAAACAATATACCATAATAATTTTAAATTTTTGTGGCAAAATTCCAAGTACTTTTTTTTAATTGACATCATTACGGATATCAATTTATTTTACTTCTCTTGATAGCATTGTCTTATAATTACTATGCACTTTAAATAAATCACCACCATCAATCCATCAATGTCCATTTGTAGGTTGTGTTTTAAGAAATTTTATAATTTAGTACATATCTTCAACAATTTCTCTTCACTGATTTTTTAATTTTTCATTAAACAAAAATGTTAGATAAATCAGACCGGTTAAAAATAAGAACATAACAAAACAAATTTCCTGTGCAGGAACGGTCAAAAATCTGAACGGTCAAAGATCCAACTGACCAAAGAATCTAACCGGTTAGAAGAAGAAGCAAAGGATGCATCCAAAACCGGAATGTCATCCGGTTAACTTGAAGCTATGAACAACCGGTAGACATCCCAAACCGAAATGCAGTATCCACCCGGAAAACCGATGAAGAGATTACTTAGAGAAAGAAGCCAGAACTATCAAACTAAGTACAATCTACAAATCGGTGTAAACAGACACTTTGGGTATATGCAAAACATGATATCAAAGGATCAGACTGTGACATTGCCATATCCATACAAGACTGATGATACTCTGCAGGCTACAGAAGATTGCCTGAAGAGATCTTTCCACTCTGGGATAAGTCAGAGGCGCAACCTTCCAGGTGCAGGCAACTGTCCAACCGACAGTTGCTATATTAAGTAAAAGACAAACCTAGCCGGTTTGACCTATGCCTTGGAAGCTTAAACCGCAATTAATGTCTCTGTTCAACCAATCAGATTCAAGGATTACCCTAAAGGTATCCGTTAAAGAAATGTGACCGTTGACACATCTCACCTATAAAAGGAGCTGAAGAGGAATAAATGCCACACACCAATTGCACCAACCAACTTAACAAGTTCTACCAGCTACAAGTTCAAAGAGTTATTAATTACAAGTTTATCTCTCTACAAGATTAAAAGTTTAAGTGTGCATTTGAAGTGAGATTACAATTTCGGTGAAAATTATACGAGTGTTTATCGAGCAGCAAATAAGTCTCGATCAGATATTGTGTTTGTGTATTCCTTAGTGAATATCATTCTCGCAGTTTCGAGAAGAAGGGGTGACGTAGGAGGTTTATCTCCAAACATCCATAAAAACTTGTGTCTTGTTCTTTACTTTCTGTCGGCTCTACGTTCTAACCGACTCAATATCCTAACCGACTCACACTAACCGACTTACATCGTTCTAACCGATTCACTAAACCGTAAATCAACCTCCTAATTTCCAAACCGATACTATCCAGATTCTATCTTTATTCATCATGTGTGTGTGTGTTGTTTCAACCTGAAACAAACCACTTCCGCACTTGAACTCGGTTCAAGGGTTTGTGACAGTTTGTGTAGTATTGAAACCCAGTGTTAATCTTTAACCGGATTAAACACCAACCGTTGAGTGAAAGTACTAACCGGTCGGACCCCGATTCCCAATCCGCGATCTAGATCCTAACAATTGGTATCAAAGCAGTTAGTTTCAATACTCAAGCAACCCGAAGCAAGCAAGCATGACTTTCGAAAATCCTCCAATGCTAGAAGGTGATGATTTTGCCAACTGGAAGATATGCATGCACTTGCACCTAATCACTATGGATGATGAGATGTCACTCATCCTGTCTGAAGGACCGATAACAATTGATAAAGATAGGAAAGACTGGACAGCTGAGGATAGGAGGAGAAGCAATCTAGATAATCATGCCAGAAGCCATATCTTCAAAAGTTTGGACATAAATACTTTCTGTAAGGTTAGAGATTGCAAAACCTCAAAGGAAGTATGGGAAACGGTGATTCAACTTCATGAGGGAAATGAAAGACCCAAGGAAAACAAGATAATGGTGGTTACCTAGAAGTTTGAAAACATTAAGATGAAGCCAGGAGAAACCATGAGGGAGTATAGTAACCGGTTTACAAATGTGATAAATGAGCTCTCAACTCTTGGAAAGAAGTATGATAACAAGGAAACAATCATCAAAACTTTAAGATCTCTTCAGAGTGCATGGGACATAAAGACGATGGTGATGAGAGAATCAAATTGCCTAAGCAAGATGAAACTACACGATGTATTCGAAGATCTTAAGGCATATGAGTTTGAAATGAGATCTAGGATCGAAGATGAAGCATCAGCCTCAACCGCTACTAAGGCATTAGTCACATCCATAGAACTTGTAGCCGCTGCACCGATCAAAACTGCTGAACAATTCACTAAGGATGCTATGACAATGCTTGCACAGAAGTTTGGCAGATTCATGAAGAAAAGCCAACCGAAAAAAACAACTATAGCTACGGTGATAAGTCTAATGTTAAATGTTATAATTGTAATTGTTTGGAACATTTCAGGTGGGAATGCAGAAAACCAAGACGGGATGACCGGAAACCGGATGATCAGAACCAAAGAAACAGTTATCCACAAACCGGTGAAGGAAGGGAAGTTCAGAAAGCACTGATAGCCGATGAAGGAGGAAGTTTATGGGCTCATAGTGACAGCGATGATGAACTCACTTGTCTTATGGAAAACGAGGAACAGGTATTTGATTCTTCTTGTGAAGAATTTACTAAAGATGAGTTATTTAATGCACTAAATGACATGGTAGTAGAGTACAAGAACCTATTAACCTTAATATCAACCCGACTCAACTTTAGAACCGAATTCATAGCAACAACCCGATCCGAACCTGAAACCGATAGTATTCAACCTGATGAAATCTTAGAAACCGAGGCAGCACCTATCCTTTGAGCCTGAACAACTCAAGGAGTCAGTTCAAGAGCTGACCGAAGAGGAAGATGCACGAACCAGATATCGAATAGCAGCATGGAAAAGATCAAGTGAAATGGTGAATTAGTTGTCTAAATATAAAAGACATCCCAAATGCAAAATTGGTCTTGGATACAAAAACAACATATTCGCCAACCATAACCGTTCCAACGAGATGAAGCTCACAAAAGACAATCTTCCCTTTGTAAGATTTGTTAAGAGTACTTCAACCGACGATGAGGAACAAAGTGACTCAAAATCGGAAGAAGAAATAACCTATGTAAGTCCAACTAACTCCGAAAAATGGCTTCATCCTGAGAGAAGGAAAGCCAACCGGCCAAAAGGTAAACAAACCTATCCACAATGGAACCACAAAATAAGGCACTCTTAGGAAAACAGAAAGATGTCAAATCGAGCACAGGAAAACTAGTTAGAAGCATAACCGGGAAAGTTGTCCGACTTATTAAAGTATGGATACCCAAGGGACTAATCAATTGTGGACCCAAGTAAATGTGGGTACCAAATAGTTATAAATATGTGTATTTTGCAGGATATGAAGAAACGACTAGGAAATTCTGAGTAGTATCTGGACAGCGGTTGCTCCAGACACATGACTAGAAACAACAACCTTCTGACCGACATCAAAATAAAAACCGGTGCAATGATTGTCTTTGGTGACAACTCAAGAAGTAGAACTGTGGGCAATGGTAAGATTTTCCATGGTAATTTAACAATTGACAATGTACTTCTAGTTGAAAATCTACATTTTAACCTACTAAGTATTAGTCATATGTGTGATGCTGGATATACTGTAGAATTTCTTAGGCATGCATACTTAGTTAAAATCTCTCAGGGTAGCACACTACTAACCGGAAATAGGCTAGGATATATATACAAGGCAGATTGGAAAAATGAAGTAGAGCATCCTATTTGCATGGTAGCTAAAACCGATCAAACCTGGCTATGACATAAAAGGATAAACCATCTAAACCTCAAAACCTTAAACTATATCCGCGGTAAAAAGCTAGTTGAATGAATTCCTAATATAGTATTTAATAAGGATAAGGTGTGTTCAGCATGTTAAATGGGTAAACAAACTAAAACAACCTTTAAGAGAAAGGACACATTCAGTCTAACCGATACTTAGATCTCCTTCACATGGATTTATTTGGACCGATTAAGGTCACTAGTATAGGTGGTATGCTTTACACTATGGTTGTTATTGATGATTATTCTAGATATACATGTAGCTTTTAGAAATTGAATTGGGTTTTTATACAATTTGAATTTGGAGATATTTTAGATAACCAGATTGAAGTGCACAAAGATATAACAAACTTTTAAAAGAAGCCAAAGAGAATGATTGATATCCTTCTAAACCAATAATTTCAAGTTCTTAATCTCATTTAAACAATACACTACTCTTGAAAAGGATTTCATGTTTATCTTCTAAACTCATAAATGATTTCCATGATATTCGACCAAATTTTAGACCAAGTCAAAGAAAGAATGATAACGAAGCCAAATTAAAGAAATTGAGAAAAAAAAATATAAAGTCAATGATCAATTTAATAAACTTAATGCATTTTTTTCTAACATATAAGCATACAAATATTTTAAAAACTCAATTAAGTTTCTATAGAATGACTAGGAGTAGGAGGGATATCAGATAACCGGATTTAGGTGCACAAAGTTAAAATATATATTTAAAAGGATACTAAGAAAATGATTGACGTCCTTATAATTGAATCAATAATTTCATTTTTCTTACCCTCAGTTTAAATTTGATTTCAATATTATAAGACAAATGAAAGATTGACTCTTGAAATTGAACTGAAAGTTACGCGTGCAAAACCAATTATTTATTTGCCAAAACATAGATTTCTCTGAAAAATAGTGACTTTACAAGATTTTTAACTAAAAAAAAGACTTTTGAAGGGAAGAATAAAATAAATCAATCTGGAAGAAAAAACTACTTAAATGATAACAAAATTGACTTGTTGAAATAGACTAATCAAGTTGAAGGTAAACACGCTAATTATTGAGATCGATATGTTTTATTTTTCTTTCTAATAAAAAATTTTAATTAAGTTTACAGTAACACTTGTATTTTCAAACTTTCCTATCATATAATTTTAAAACATAAATGAAACAATAAAATAATTTCTTTTATATTTTTAAGAAATAGTTTTTCCTTAGTCTGTTTTTGTGCAAATACAAGCTACAATATAAAATTATTATATGTTACAAACTAAATTAGAAAAAAAATTCAAACAAAATCAGAAAAAAAACAAAAAAAAACTCAAAGATAATTGGGTCGACGTCGATATTAAATAAATTTAGAAACAAAATAATTGATTCGCATACAATGTTACATAAAACAAATAAGCATTTAAAAATTCAATTGAGATTCTACACAATTTCTATATAGAGATACTTCAAATAACTAGATATAGGTGCACAAATATAGAACAAACATTTAAAAGGAAAAAAAATTGATTGATATCCTTATAAATCGAGACAATAATTTAATGTTTCTCACCTAAACTCAGAAAGAATTTCCATGATTCATGACTAAATCAGGAAAGAAAATTCAAAGATAGTTGGGTGCACAAATTAAATCTGGAAAGAAAATTCAAAGATAGTTGGGTGCACAAATTGGCCTTGCATCCATTTCTAATTACTCCTCAATCTTGTTAAGAATTTTGACTTTCTCTGAAAACAAACTTTGCTTAACATTCTGACTCCACAAGTTATCCTTTAATAAAGCAAGTTATCTTTCATTGAGGTATGAATCTCCCTTATCACATCTTAATCCTCTTCAATGGGAAGACACTTATATATTCGCCCCTTCTTATACATTTGATCATTATAAGAAATTCATATGTATATGCTTTTTTATTTTTATACTTTTTTAGCTCAATCATTTATATATGTTTGTTGAATAATATAGCAGAAAATCTTATTATAAGTGCTTTTAATATTTACTTATTAAATTGATAATTTAGTTTCCATGATTTTGTTGTTAGACTTCTTTATTGTTTTTTTTCTCTCTTTTTTAAGTTTTTTTTTTTGGGAAAAACGAAATATCGTTATTTCATTAAAAATTCCCAAAAATTGAAAAAAAAAACACGAGTTTAAGAGATCATTTTAGACAGGCCTAGAATGATTTTGAAATCGTAACATTCTGAGTAAAAGCTAAAAAGCTAAAAACGTAAATGAATTATCTGATTACAATACTTTCAATTCTAGTGAGTTTAAAAAACGGTAAATTCCAGTTCATACAGATATTCCAGTTCTGCTCCGTGTTTGGAATTCTTGTCCACGTTCCCGCGAGGGCGCTACAATCCAATACAATATCTTTCCATAACTCTTCAACGCTCCTGCGGGATCTGTCATATACCTTTGCATTCCGCTATTGTCAAATGTTATACACCACTACTCCAAAGCCGCACTTGAACACGCTTGTTGCAAATCTATTTCCCTTGGCTTTGAGTAGTGCTGCATCTTTGATTTCATTCCATTCGCTCGGGAAACTGATCAACTCTAGGCTTTTATAGAATCTGTCCCAAAGCTCCAAAGCAATATAGCAGCTCCCGAATAGGTGATTTATGGTTTCTTTATTTCCTCTACAAAGAAGACAGTTTGTGTCCGGGATACTCATATATTTGCTGATACGATCACGAGTGTTGAGTCTTTCCCAGAAGGCGAGTCATAGGATGAACTGGTGTCTAGGGATAATCTTCGTTGACCATACAAGAGGAGTCCATTTTACTTTCTTTGCTTTTTCCCGGGTTACCTCCTATATTTTCTTCGATACCAACTTCCCATTGTCCTCAGCTTTCCATTCATGAATATCCGGTTTGTCGTGTAGTTGTATGTTACTTATATGATCAAGTATCCTCTGTTCTTCTGGATTTTTTCTCAGGAGTGAGTCCCAATTTCCGTGTTTAATGTCTCTGTTTTTCGTTTCTGAGCAGTCCCTTCTGATGCGGGTATTTTGAAAATCCTCTTTGTGGATGAAAGACTGGTTTTCGAACCAGGAGTCGTGCCAGAATAGAGTGTCTTTCCCGTCCCCTAGCCGGATGTCATAATGATCTTCAATATCGCTTCTTAGTTTAAGAATCTTTTTTAGAGACCTTCTCATACCTTCATGAATTTTGCAGGACTAGATGCTGGTTTCGTATTTCATAATCCTCGTATGCACCCATTTGATCCATAGTGACTCTCTTTTTTAGGTTTTGCAATAGCTTAACTCATCTTTGCTAGCCAATTTGTTGGATATGTGAATGTAACAAATCCAAGTTACTTGACAAACAAAACATATGTGTAAGAACTCATTGGAGGGACACTGCAAAACTTGATGACCTATACATTATTTTTACAAACTCAACAATTAAATTAAGTTGGAGACTTTTTATATATTTTTTGTGACGTCCTATATCGAAAAATCATAGTAAATATGAATTTCATATAAAAGTGAGGCTAGTAGACTCACTGGTGAAAATGGGTTCTAAATCGAGAGTATAATATGTCGGTAATGACCATAAATCTCTCGGTATAAACCTAATACTGAAAGTTTGGGTAACACTCGGCATTCGTCGGTATTGTCACTTTCGGAAAATATATTTGGGTGTTTACCGAGATATATCATAAATTTATCGGTTTAGACACCAGAGAGAAAAACCAAGAGTTATATAAAAAAACTCTCGGTTGTTCTTGAAAGGTCAAAACCGAGAGTTTTCTCGGTTTTTCTCCTTCAAAAAAAATCGAGAGTTTTCTATATAACTCTTGGTTTTTCTTGAAGGAGAAAAACCGAGAGTTATATGAACAACTCTTAGATTTTTACTTTCAAGAAAACCAAAAGTTTCCAAAAACTCTCGGTTTTTTCGTTTAAAATAAACCGAGAGTTTTACAAATAACTCTCGATTTTCCTTAAAAGTCAAAAACCGAGAGTTTTCTTTATAACTATATTAAAAAAATAGAAAAATTATAATAAAAAAAAGAGTTATATATCACTAATAAAAAGTTACATAAATAAAATTAAATTTGAAAATAATATCAACAAATCAAAACAACTCAATTGAAAATATATTCAAAACTCTTGTAAAAACCACCGAATAAAAAAAAAGAACATTAATGAAATATATTTAATATATATATATGTATATATATATATATATATATATTTATTTATAATATGAGAGAGACTTAAATAGGCAATTCAATTAGGGTTTCCATTTGTGTCGGCCGTCCGACGAACTGTGGATTAAAAAAAAAATTATAATTAAAAAAAGAGTTATATATCACTAATAAAGAGTTACAAAAATAAAATTAAATTTGAAAATAATATCAACAAATCAAAACAACTCAATTGAAAAATATATTCAAAAATCTTATAAAAACCACCGGATAAAAAAAATAACATTAATGATATATATTTAATATATATATATATATATATTTATAATATGAGAGAGACTTAAATAGGCAATTCAATTAGGGTTTCCATTTGTGTCGGCCGTCCGACGAACTGTGGATTAGAGTGGAGCGACGCCGGTGCTGTGTTCTTCCTAATACCTAAATCGAATCGTATGTCTTCTTTCATGCATTCACCGATATCTTCTATTTTGTGATTTGTGTATGGATAACCTTTTTTATGTCTGCTATAAACGTTCTTGTTGGGAGTTGTATAAAGATCCTAGGGATGCTAATATGAACTGGAAATCGATCCGAAGGTACCTTCACCCGGAGATTATTATTCTTGAACTACCATATTCACATTATTTGTAATGTTGACAATGATATCTAGAATTTGAAAGTTGTAGTTTAAAGTGTAGGATCTTCAACTATGCAGAGTTTAGTTAATGATTTTTGTGGCTTGGAATTAATATAATAATAATAATAGAAAATATGCTTTTAGATTGATCTCTTATATTTTAAAATTTGAAAGTTGTAGCTTCAAGTTTAAGATCCTAAAATATAAATAGTTTACTTAATTATTGGAATGATTTTGGCTTGAAATTAATAATAGTAATAGAAGGCCTCTAAAACAATGATTGATATGAGATATTTGTAGTTGGAGGAACTCAAATAACTAAAAACCGAATCTATTAACATCCCTAGACGGGGCTATGCCTAATTCCGTTAATAAATTATGCTTCTATAGTTGATTAGATTCTAGTAAATGACTTCAAATGGGATATTTGATCTTCGGGTGAGCATTTGGACTCATAGACGACAAATTATGGCTCGGGAGCTTCTTCGAAGTTGCAGCTTGGTTTGTTGTGGTCATTTTGATAACACGAGGAAAATGGTGGCTCGTAGCTTCACCGTTCCTGTAGCTTCATCGTTCCTCAGAATATGTTGACTCTCAGATTATAATATTGAGAATTTATATTATATGATAATAGACTTTCCTAGTTCAAATGTTTCTAAGTTTATTTAAAGTTTTTTTACTAGAAAGAAAAAGAAAATATGTCAATGTCAATAATAAACATCTTTTTACACCCAAATTGATTGTGATTGCGTAAATAATATTTTTCTTTAAATCGGTTCATTTTTTTAAAATTTTTTTATCATTTTAATTTTATTTTTCTTTTAGATTAATCATCTTTATAAATGGAAAAACGGATTATGTATGTAGCCCGCAAACATACTTAACATTTAACTTGTCGCTGACGGGCTCAATCCAAGACCTTAGGGTGAGTATCCACCACTTATTGATGTTAGGTTAGATTGATCACCTTTATTCTGCCCTTCACGAGTCTTTTATTAAAAGACGTCAATAAATCACTCCTAATAGAGAAACCAAAAAATTTTCCGATAAAAGAACTAGGGTTTGTAGGCATAACCTTTAGTTTAACTTCATGTTCTTCGATTTGGTTCTCGATTATTGAAATATTTTACGGGGCTAGTCTATGGTTTGACAAGTTAAGAAACTTAAAATTACTGGCTCAATTATAAAGATATCAATCATTATATTTTGTTTCCTTTTAAATGTTTGTTATATATGTGAATCCTTGTGACCTAGATCAATTTATCTAAAGTCTCCTTACAATAAAATTTCATAGAAATTGAATTGAATTTCCAATCATTGCTTACATGTGAAGCTTAAGTTGATTAAAATGATTATTTACTTTACATAATTTTGTAGCTAAATTTATATAGATTATCTTCAAGATCATTTTTTCCTTGATTTTGTCATAGATCATTGAAATCCTTTATGAGACTAGTATAAAGTTTGAACGAGGGTAAGACATTTGAAATTATTGGTTCAATTAAAAGGATATAAATCATTTTACTTTTGTTTCCTTTTAAATGTTTGTTCTGTTTTTGTTTACCTTGATTCGGTTATCTAAAGTCTCACTACATAAAAATTGTGTAAAAACAAATTCTACATGCTTCTGTGCTTGTTTGTGAGGCAAAAATGCATTAAATTTATTAATATTATCATTTTATTTTTTTATAAATTTCTTTATATTGTCTGTTACTTAATTTGGTCATAGATCATTGAAATCCTTTCCGAGACTAGTGTAAGAAACTTGAAATTATTGGTTCAATTATAAGGATATCAATTCTTCCTTTTTGTTTCCTATTAAATACTTGTTCTATCCTTGTATATTTGTGCACCTAAATCTAGTTATATGAAGTCTCTCCACATAGAAATTGTATAGAAATTAGCTTATTTGAATTTGTAAATGTTTCTTTTCTTTATGTGTGGAAAGAATACATTAAGTTGATTAAATTGATGGTTGACTTTATATTAAATTGTTTCTATGTTTCTTTAGTCTGTTTTTTTATACTTATTTCAATCTCCCTAACCTCAACATCTTTACTCTATTTTTTTACAACTATTATGTTATTTCATTTTATTACTTTTTTTGGTATATATATGTGTAAAACACATCTCAGATAGCCCATTTGGTATATATATATATATCCCTTATTTCTTGACAAAATATAAGTTATCCAAATTATTTTTATTTAACAATTCAACCACCAAGTGAGGTTGAATGGTTTTATTTAATTTAGTTATTGAAAATTAGACTATCTTGTATGCTAACTTGTTGATTTTGATTGACTAAATAGTAAATATCTGCTTATAATTTAATTAGGCTTGGCCACCAATTGTATTATTTAGTTATTTAATGATTATTTTAAGATTTATTTGTTTTCTTACCACTATTTTGGGTAGTGATGTATGTAATCTTTATGAATTTAGTAATAATCAATCTATACTTCTCATTATGATTTGATCTTATACTTTCAGGATTTGAACTTCATCTATTTCTTTAAGAAAGTAAAATGGTTCTTACAAGCAATCAAAAGGAAATATTGATGGTGAAAGAGGTTGATCGGCTAAGCGCATTGCCGGATGGTCTTATTTACCATATATTTTCATTTATTGATAAAAACATATGGTAAAAAGTTGTGTGTTGTCCAAACGGTACCAGTATCTTTGGCATTCCCTAACCAATTTTCGATTCAGCGAGAAAAAATATCCCAACTACAACTTTTTTGCAAACTTTATCCGTCAAATGCTATTACGCCTTGATGGATCAAAAATCATTTCATTGAGGATTAAATTTATTGAATCTGTTCCACATAAATTTCTGAAACGTATTTTAAAGTATGTGTTGTCAAGTAATCTACAACATGTAATGATCAAGGTTGTTCCCGAGATTGTTCTCATCCCCTGCTATTTGTTGGAGGTTATTTTTAATACCCAATCATTGAAAACCCTCCATTCTCCATGTCCAAATGGATTATTCTCTTTTAATTTCCCCCTCCTTACTACACTATACCTAGAGAATCCCACATTTGATCCTCTTTGTAGATTTTCTGAACCTTTTTCTGGGTGTCCTAATTTGAAAGATCTGACTTTACACGATACTGAGATTTCTCATTTACGAGCCCTTACAATTATGGGTCACCAACTTGAAAATTTGGATGTTACAATTCTGTTATGCTCCATTCATTCAAATTTGAGGGAACCTATTTTATCAAATTTAAGACCAAAACTCCATCTATAGAAAAGATTGATCTTTCTTGCATCCTTTATCATGATGAAAACTGGGAAGACAAGATATTGAATGTTACTGAGATGCTTTAAGAATTCCAGAATGCAAAATATTTAAAAGTTGACTCAGACATTATACAGGTATGTGTCTAACTTTATTTTATTTGATTTTTGACTTTTTATCACCCAAATCTTACTGCATTTGATGGTTGAAAACAATTCTTATAGCACAAAAATATCGTGAAACTCTAAAAAGTTTAATTCAAAACAAGTTAGGACTTGATTATAGATATGTTAATATTGGATAAAGATAAATGAAATTGAAACCCAAATATTGAATTATTATAAAATTGATTACCCAAAATTTTTAAATAGTCTAGCCTCTTATTTGGTTATGCTGCAATAACCCTAATTAGTGTTCTCATTATTTTTTACAGGTTTTGATTTTGGATGCTGTTTCCATGGAGCGACCATTTCCAGCCTTTCATTTCAGTAATTTACAGCTTTTGGAGTTGAATTTTTCTACTGGATTTCATGGGATAATTTATTCCAGGTTCTGAAGGATTCTCCCATTGCACATCTTTTACGGAAGAACATGTGGAAGGTAACACTCTTCCTATCAATTTGTTGTTGTTGTTATAATTTCTTCATCTTGTCTACAAAAGTTGAAATTCGGTATCTGCTTCCGATGTTTTATTTACTATTCAGCCTCCTTAAAGGAGTGTTTAAAAAAATAAAGTATAACTCAACATATTTTCCTTACTTATTTGAGGGTGGAAATTGTGTTGATGTTTATGTTTATGTTGTTGAAACCATATGTACAATGTTGTTAAAATAAATAAATCTAATTGGATGGTGTAATTTATATTCTTGAAATGTAATAAATATGGTTTTCTGGAATTATATTTTCATTTGGAACTATTCAAATGCAGAAGATAATAAAGTCAAGAGGAAAACGAATGAAAACTCATTATATCGACCATCATCCTCATAGACTAAAAGTGGTATCAAAAGGCATACAACATATCCAGGTTAAATTCAATTATCAACTTGAGTTAGGATGGAACTCTATGTTCAAAACATTCTAAACAATGTTGTAAGAGAACTCCTCGCATAGGAAGGGAATCCCATGAGTTCAAAATATGTTAAAGGGTTGTATAAGGACCTACTAATTATGTTTGTTGAAATTATTTGTATTTCATGTTAACTTATGTTGAACTTTTGTTATGTCCTATCAAAATCTGATATTTTCCTACATTATGCCTCCTTTTTTAACAATGATTTAATTTCTTTACTATATTTATATATGAGATGGTGATTTCTTGGATTGAGGTGGGTTCATCTAGTTCATTGGGATTGAACTTTTTTTATGTTATATACATCATATAATTAAATACTCAAGCTATTTAGAAAAAGATTAGAGAATATCTAGTTCATTTAAAATGATTAATAAATCTTGTGCACTTTTTGTAGTCTTTGCTTTCGGGCTGGGGTTGAGGAAATTTTCTCAATTCTTTTTTCTTCAAACTACTCTAAGAATTATTTTATGACAAAAAATAATTTATATAAAAATACTTAAAAGGACAGGATGAGATGGAAAGCAGAAATGGCTATGTTATCTTTTAATCCAAAGGTAAACACTAACTGGCACATGTGAAGCCATGAAAGTTGAAGCTCATTGGAAATTATGGTGTGAAAACTAGATACTTTGTTGATCAAGAGGGTCTGGAGGTGGAGCTGGAGGTGAAAATGGATCATCAAAGTTAGAGATCCTCTAGCGTCCAAGAGTCGTCTTCTTCATGCGCAACAGATCCCTCTTTTCTTGGAAAATTTGAATCTACATGACCGGGCAATATGAGGAGCTTAAATATGTGAGCCATTACATAATTGTGAGCCACATAAATTGAATTTTTCTCCACAAGTTTCGGATTTCGAAAAGGGACTCCAAAATTATCTAGTTTATACTTTTAATTGGTTCAAAATATCTTACTATTAGTCTTTTTATATACTCTTTAATAGTTTAGAATAGATATACACTATAAGAACCCCTTAAACAAAATGCGACATTATTATGGTCATAGCTCCAAAATTTTCACTCTTTTTGTTTGAGTGCATTAAAAGCTAGAAGTTGACCCAGGAGTTCTTACTAAGAATCCCTAGAAGAACGGTAAGTGTGCGCGATAAAAAAATCGCCAAGTTTGAGCTTTTGGAAGCTTATACCATTTATATATGTTTTTTGTTTTAATTTTGTGAGAGAAATTAATTTTATTTTATATCTCAAATTTAAGCGTTAAAAAAGACTTTATATATAACCCTATAACTTTCCTTCCCCGAATTTATGAGAGATTATGATTTTAATGGGAAGTTACCATAGGTCTATTTAGATAGGTCTATTTAGATAAGTCTATTTAGATGACCGGGACAATATGAGGAGCTTAAATATGTGAGCCATTTGTGTAAGTGTGAGCCACATAAATTGAATTTTGCTCCATAAGTTTTGGCTTTCAAAAAGGGAATCCAAATTATCTAGGTTATTCTTTTAATTGGTTCAAAATATCTTACTATTAGTCCATTTATATACTCTAGAATAGTTTAGAATACAGATACACCAAGAACCCATGAACAAAAATTGACATTCTTAAGTTTATAGCTCCAAAGTTTTCACTATTTTTAATAAAGATACACTGCAAGAACCCCTTGAACAAAAATTGACATTGTTTATTTCATAGATTCAATGTTTTCACTCTTTTTTGTTCGAGTGCATTAATTATAAGCTTGAAGTTGTCTTAGGAGTTCCTACTTAGCATCCATAAAAGCATCATATGTGTTTGCGATAAAAAGTCGCCAAGTTTGAGGTTTTTGAAGCTTATACCATTCGTATATGTTTATTGTTTTAAGTTTGTGAGAGAAATTAATTTTATTTTATATAAAAAATTTAAGCATTTAAAGCAAGATTTTATAGATAATCCCATAACTTTTATTCCCGTAAAATCTTTGAGAGATTAGGATTTTAGTGGGAGGTTACCATAGGTCTATATAGATTTTTTTATTACAATCTCAGGACTACAGAGTCGCCACCCTTAGTTCGTATAAAACAAGGAAAATAATTTAGGCATATACATTCCACAATTAGAGATTCTTATGAGTTCAGTGCATGGTTACATGTGAGAAAGGGCCAAAGACAACTATGTCCCACAATGCCTTTAAGTTCTTTCTAATTTAATTTTTCCAATTTAAAACAAATTTTATGCTTTACTTTTTAGTTTCTCGTTTTATATTTATGCTAAAGATAAGGGTGATTTGTCCACTTTTCAGTGGATCTTGTGTTTTTGTTGACAATAAATATAAAGAATATGATAAATATACGAGAAGGAAATATTAAAACAACATAAAGCCTATAAAATAAACATCACATAAACTATATTAAAAACTAATAGCTTAGATATTAAATGTTATGGTTTATCTTTTTTGTGAAAGATGTAACGTCAATTATATAAAAAGCCACAAAAAGGGCAAAGGACTTACATGAGTTCAAAGAAAATCGAAGTAAAACAAATTAAATGATGAACAATAAAAGAAACAAATGAGAGATAACAAATGACAAATGATAATTAAACTGTAATGAAATCAGTGGTGAGGGTGACTTTCTCGTAAACAATGTTTCAGTTTTGATAGATTAACCAATTCTTCTCAAATGTGGGAATACGCCTCTACGTTTGGATGAGAAAGTTGTCATCGATGATAATATTGTTCCATACTGTGTCCGAATTGTTGCGGACTCCTGAGAAGACTCTAGCGTTCCTCTCCATCCAAATGTGATAAATAATGTTGGCGAAGAAACTCTTGAAAGTATTGGAGCTGAAGTCATTTCCCTTGGTCTTTTTTATGGCGAGTTCCTTGATGTCGGTCCATTCATTTGGGAAGCTGAGGAGACTCATTGATACAGAGAATATGCGCCAAAGCAAGGAGACGAAAGGGAAGTTTCTAAGGAAGTGTTCAAATGTCTCATCATTTCTCAACAAAATGAGGCAATTAGGATCCGGGATGCTCTTGTTCTTTTTGATCCAATCACGGTTATAGATTCTCTCTCGAAAGGCGAGCCATTAAATGAATTGGTGTATGGGGATCACTTTGGTAGACCACACTAAGTGGGACCATGGGACAAGGTTCCCATGATCACGAACAAAATCCCAAGCAGACCCTAAGTCAAACTTTCCATTGTTTTTGACACTCCAAATACGAGCATCCTCATGGTTATTCAGTTGATAGGATGAGAGTGCGTCAAGAATAGTCCTAAGAAGGTCGTTCCAATCTGTGCTCTTAACTTGTGGAACTGTGGTCAATTGACATATTCGCTTGATTTGAGTGATGATAAAGACACATTTATGAATTATGGGTCTATTTTCGAATTAGGGGTCATGCTAGAACAGAGTACCATTAGTGTTTCTAATTTGAATGTTGATTATCTTGCCTGCACAGTCTCTAAGCTTCAAAATCTTTTTAAGGGACCACGTCATCTCCATTTCATCTCCATTCTGATCTTGGCATGTCTAGATGTTGATTTCTTTTTTGATGAACCTCGAGGGTACTCATCTGACCCATAGCTATTCCTAATGTTATGGTTTATCTTAAGTCTACCAATTTTAAAATTTTAGGTGAGTGTTTATACAAAAATAAAATATTTATACATAATTCAGTAATGCGTTTAGATTTTAGAGTTTAAGCAAACTCTTGGAGAAATAATAATTTTTTTTTATTTAATGTATTTTTATATTTTGTTTTTTAGGTTTTATACTTTTATATTTTAATTTTGTTAAATTTTTATGTTGAGTTTTGATTTTGAGACAAACTTAGAACCAAGCAAAACTCAAACTTAAAACATGCAAACCAACAAAACCCAAAATAAAATATAAAGGAAAGGAGGATTTGGGCCAAAGGGCCCAAAGCGTAGCTATATGGGACAAAGAGCTGGTTGTTTGAAGAAGGAAGCAGCAGCATGCGTCGCTAAATGATCATTGCAAGAGGATAACAACTATCAACAATCTTTTTCTTGGTCGGGAAGGACGGCCCCCAATAGTTGGGAGATCGAACGCAAATTTTAATTTTATGACCCCACAAAATTAAAATAAATATAATAATTATATATTTCTATCCAAAACATATTAAATATATACTAATATTAACTAGTATAAAAAAAATTTCAAAATATATATAAAAAATTATTTCAAAATGTATATAAAAAATATTAATATAACAAGTTGTAAACGAAACAATATACAATAATAATTTACAATTTTTGTGGCAAAATTACAAGTATTTTTTTTTAATTGAAATCATTAAGGATATCAATTTATTTTACTTCTCTTGATAGCATTGTCTTGTAATTACTAAGCACTTTAAATAAATCAGCACCATCAATGTCCATTTGTTGGTTGTGTTTTAAGAAATTTTATAATTTAGTACATATCTTCAACAATTTCTCTTCACTAATTTTTTAATTTTTCATTAAATAAAAATCAAAGAATTTTTCTGTACCGTTCAAATTACTCAAACCGATCTCGAAGCGATGTAAATAAATTTAAGGGTATTAAAATGTAACCTCAAATATGATTTTCACAATCTTTCTTGTAGACATGAAGATGATATAAAAGGAATAAATAAGCTTAATATTAAGGATTAAAAATACTATAAAAAATAATAAAATACTTATAAATTGTAATATAGAGAGAAAAATTAGTGTATTATTATATTATATATAATATGGAGTGAGAAAAAATAATATATTATTATATAATATGGAGAGAGAAAAAAATAATATATTATTATTTATAATATGGAGAGAGAGAAAATTAACCTATTATACAAAAATAAATATAAAAATTATATATTATACATATTTTAATTTTTGGTGATTTCGGTGTAGGATTTACTGTGACGAAATCGGATTACTATGGTGATTGATTGAGGACTTGTCGTTGGGCCTACGCTTTCTACAATTCAAAGTTGACTGTATCGCTGCTATAAAGGAATACAATCCGTTGTTATTTTCATTCCAAGATGTAAATTATATATACAAGATTATAATATTGAAATCCACTCATATAGGGATTTTCAATATATTAAATTGATTATATTTATTATATTGAGATCGACCAATTTAGGGATCTCCAATATATTAAATTGATTACATTACATTTATTACACCTCGCAATCGAACCAGGTGGGTGATGTATGCTGAGAATGGATCGAAATTCTTCAAAAATAACTCTCAAAAGTCCCTTCATGAAGATATCTGCAAGTTGAAAGAAAGACGATCACGAAGAACTCGAACCTGACCGCGTGAGATATCCGAAATGAGGAATCTCTTAACCCAAGAGGCTGATGCATGTATATATCATCATCAAAAGTACCATGGAGAAATCATTATTTACATCAAGTTGGTGAATTGATCATTTCTTCGATACGGCAAGACTAAGAACTAACCGAATTGTGGAGGTTTGAAAACAAGACTGAAACTCTCCCCACAATCAACACCAACCTATTGAGTTTTTCTATCACCTACAAGACGGGCTTTATGCATCTGAAAAGAGCCATCAACACGATCTTTATGAGTAAATACCCATAAAGAACGAATAATATTAACATCACTTAAACGGGGAACCAACTCCCACGTCTTTCTAGCATGGATAACTTCTAGTCCATATCCTAAGGAAGCTACATGGTTAAGAGGTAAAATTATGTCTGGGCCGAAACACCCCGTTGACTTTGAGTGACTAGTCGAAGAGAAAAGGGGGAGGGGGAGGGGGAGGGGGATGGCTTAGAGATGAAAGTGTATACTGATGATGAATCACATATGGTGATGGAGGATCATCAAAAAAGTCATATGAGAGTAGAGGGGACTGAATTTAAAAAAAGGATCAACAAAGATGACATGACGACAAATAATGATTTTATCATTTGATATGTCAAAACATTTATAGCCCTGGTGATTCGGTGGGTATCCAAGAAAGACACATGGGGTAGAACGTGGAAGAAATTTATGAATCGTCGTGGATGAAAATAGAGGGTAACATAAAAACCCAAACATACGTAAATGGTCATACATTTTTCTCTCTTCTCTCTTCCATTGCGCCCTAGCATAATGGTCCATTTTCTAATATTTTCTCTTTAATCACTCTTCTATGTTCATCTTCTATTTATCTTCTCTTCAATCACTTTTCTTTTTCAATGACGAGTAACAACAAGGATTCTACCTGACCCTTTTCGTTTCCAATATCAAGAATCATATCTCTATTATTCTTGAGTTGGAAAACGTTCAATACAAGACATGGGCAGAATTATTCAAGATCCATGTCCGTTCTCATCGGGTCCTTCATCACATTATCCCGTTGGAACTTGTTCTACCGTTTCCATCGACGAATGAAGAGAAAGATACGTGCCTAACTCTTGATGTCATTGTCCTTTATTTGATCTATGCCATAATCTCACATGATCTTGGAACTAGACTCTACCGTCGAGCAAGCCTAGACACAGATACATGATATTTTTCAAGATAACTGAGATTCTCGTGCAATTTCCTTCGAGCAAGATTTTTCCACCACCATCATGGCATATTTTCTTAGGGTATCGACTTATTGTCAACGTCTCAAAGTCCCGACCGATTAGTTGAAGGGCATCGGTAGCCTAGTCTCGAACGATTGCCTTGTATTGTAGTTGGTCGCGGCCCAAGTGGAAGCATACAATAGGGTGGCAATGTTACTCTGACAGAGTGATCCTTTGCCTTAGTTCTACCAAGCGCAATCTATGTTGATTTTGGAGGAATCTAGCTTGACGAAATGGGTGGCTTTTAGTTCGGCACCGATGTCGGGGGTTGCTCTGTTCTCTGACGCGTCTGGGATAAATGGGTCACAATGTATATCATTGTGAGGATCTCGGCAGAAACCAAATAAGAAGGGTCATCTAATGGGGGTCGATAGGGGAAGTCACAACACCAAGTACAAAGCCATCCTCCTTCTCCTAGCCTCAACAAAGCACCAAGTCCAAAGTCAACCTCCTTCTCCCTGGCCTCAACAATGGGCTGGTCATTCAGGACGACCATCATTGTCTTGACAATGGCCATGGGCTTCTCCTCCATGCCCGTATCCAACGGCTCAACGGAAGAGAACTCCTTCCATCTCTCGTCCATTGACGCCACAATAGTAGTCGGCTATCTTTGGCCCGCGTTCGTAATCATAAATGGCTCAGTCTCCACCAACTCTGATGGACATTGAAGTGGCTATGTATACATTTGGTATTACATCTCCTAATCCGACATGATACATGGACACTAGTGCGACGTCCCACATGATATCTCAATAATGTACTCTCTCTCATCTTATTTTAATTCAAGCATTAAACATGATATTCTTGTATGTAATGGTAATACAATTCCATTTTTGGGTATTGGGCATACCACTATTTCTTCTTCGAATCATGAACTTATCTTAAATAATATTTTCCCTGCTCATACTATTGTTAAAATTTTAGTTTATGTTTATAAATTTACTATGGATAATTCTGTGTCTGTTGAGTTTGATCCTTTTAGATTTTCTGTTAAGGATTTTTGGACGGGGACGTTTAATGAGATGTGATAGTCGGGGAGATCTATATCCAGTCACAACTGAGAATCAAGTGTAATCTTCTGTTTTTGCTGCTTTGTTGCCATCATTGTGGCATAATCACCTAGGTTATCTCAGCAACTCTAGTTTAGATTAAATAAATTAATTCATTGTAATAAACATGTTTCTCATATTTGTCCTTCGTGTTCATTGGGAAAACATGTTCGTTTGCCATTTAAGGTTTGTACTTCGATTTCTTTGTTACAATTTGACATTATTCATAGTGATGTATGGACGTCTCATGTGTTATGTTCTATGGGCCATAAATATTTTGTTTCTCGATGACTTTTCATCTTTTTTGTGGACTTTCCCTTTATTTCATTAATCCCAAGTGTTTAATGCTTTCTTGCAATTCCAAACACTCGTCAAAACCCAATTTGAGAGGGATATAAAATCTTTTCAATGTTATAATGGGAGGGAATTCGATAATCATTCATATAGGGAATTTGTGTCCACGCATGGGATGACCTTTCGCTTCTCATTTTCTCACACTTCGTCTTAGAATGACAAGGCTGAGAGACAGTTTCGTACTATGAATAATGTGATTCATACATTACTCACTCATACTAAGATACCTACCTCATTTTGGTATCATTCTCTCCAAATGGCCACATACATCATAATTATTCTTCAGCGAAAAAACATGGCATACGTTACTCCTTTACAACATTTGTAACACTCTGATATCATAAAGGAATACAATAAGTTGTTCTTTTGATTTCAAGATGTAAACTATATATAAAAGATTATAATATTGAGATCCACTAATTTAGGGATCTCCTAATACATTAAATTGATTATATTTATTATATTGATATCCACTAATATAGGGATCTCCATATATTAAATTGATTACATTACATTTAATAGACTATAATGAAATTTTTGTGTGGATGTGGTCATTTTGCTTTTTATTGTTTGTGAGATGGTGTCTTTAATCAAAAGTTGAAATTTAAGAAAATATTAATTTCATTGTATTCGCAACCATCTCATTCATCGATTATCTAGAGAAGAGGAAAGACGCATATAGAGACGATGGACTGGATGTTGCGTTAGAGATTCACGTCTAGCATTCCCGTGGATCAGTCGACTTTGGAAATATGTATTCGATTGTGGTGGGTGTTTTGCATCTCACTTTGGCCTGGGCCTGGTCTTGGGTTCCACACCTGGGTCCGGTCCTTGCATTTGTTGACTCGATTTTTTTTTCTTGGGAAAATGAATTAACGTCATTTCATTAAAAAATTTAAAAAATGGAAGAAAAAACCCAAGAGTTTATGAGATCATTCTATACAGACCTAGAATGATATTGAAGTCGTATCATTCTGAATAAAAGAAAAAACGTAAATAAACTATCTAATTACAATGTTTTCATTTCTAATGAATTTAGTAACGGTAAATTCCAATTCCTACTGATATTCTAATTCTACTTCATACTTGGAACTTTTCTCCATGTTCACGCAATTGCACCAAAATCCGAGACTATGTCTCTCCATAATTCTTCAACACTTCTACGGGTTCTTTCATAGACTCTCGCATTACATTCCTGCAAAATGTTATAAACTACTGCTTCAAAACCGCACTTGAATACGTTTGTTGCAAATTTGTTTCCTTTAGCTTTTATTAGTGTTGCTTCTTTGATTTCTTTCCATTCCTTCGGAAAAATAATCAGCTCCAGACTTCTAGAAAATTTGTCCCAATTTTCCAATGCTATACTACAGCTCCCAAATAAGTGATCGATGGTTTCTTCATTTTCGTTGCATATAAGACAACTCACGTCCGGGATGTTCATATACATGCTAATACGGTCAGGATTGTTGAGTCTTTTCCAGAATGCAAGCCAAATGATGAACTGGTGTCGAGAAATAATCTTGGTTGACCATACGAGAGAAGCTTCATTCTACTTTCTGCGCTTTTTCTCGGATTACCTCCATATTCTCTTTGAGAACAGCTTCCCATTGCCTTCTGCATTCCATTCATGAACGTCGAGTTTGTCTCGGAGTTGTATGTGAGTGATGTGATCTAATATCCTCTATCCTTCTGGATTTCTTCTCAAAAGAAAGTCCTAGTCCCCATATTATACGTCTCTGATTATCGCCACTACGTAGTCCCTTCTGATACGTGTATTTTTGAACTCCTCTTTGTGAATAATTGTTGGTTTACAAACTAGGGATCATGCCAGAACATAGTGCGTTTCCCGTCCCTTAGCCGAATGTTGTAAAGGTCTGCAATATCACTTCTCAGTTTAACTAAATTTGTAAGTTAAAAAAATATATAAAAAAATAAATATCAATTGTTTTGAAACAGTTGATATTGACACATTTTATATCAATCGTTTTAAAATCGGTTGATATTGACCTTTTCTATATTGACCAAAATCGTTGATATTATTCCCTCTATATCAACAGTTTTTAAAACGGTTATATTGATGTGGTCAATATCAATGGTTTTAAAACAGTTCATATAAAGTGGGTCAATATCAACCGTTTTAAAATTCATTAATATGGATGAAATAATATCAATCATTTAAAAGTAGTTGATATTGACCCTTCTTATATCAACGGCTTTTAAAACAACAGTCCAACGGTTTTTGAGTTTTACCTTCTTGTTGAAAGTTTTTAACATTCGTTTTTATTAGTCTTAGATTTTGGATAAAGGAATTAAACTCTTATTTTCCATTAATGTTAGTTGATCATATCGAATTTTGATCTAATATTTCTCGATAACATGACTTTCAAAGATCATTTTTAGAGTTGAAATATAAATTTCAATTGGTTGTACTACATCTATGTCGTTAACCAATTAGTAGGAGGCTTCATCAGTCAAGGTTCAAGCGGTTATACGATTTCCCCGTAAGGCGTATTTCAATTTTTCTTGTTAGTCCTTGTATGTTCTGGTCATCTTTTTGATAATCCTAATCACATTTTTGTTTGTCGCTTAAAATTCATCATTGGTTTGGGGTGTGTAGGGCGATGACTTATGGTGCTCGATCTTGAATTCATCAAGAAGTTGCAACACTTTTTTTTAGAGTTTCGGTCATTATCTGAAATTAGTGCGTGAGGGACTCCTTACCTAGCGATGATATTGGTGGGGATGAATTTTTCCACATAAGATGATATCAAGATTTTGTAAGAGGTTGTTTCAAGCCATTTGGTGAAGTAGTCAATTTCTATGAGTATAAACTTGTGTCCGTTTGAAGCATGAGAATAGATTTTCCTTAAGACATCAATGTCCCATGTAGAAAAGGGCCAAGGGGGGGTCATGTTATAAAGTAGTGATGACGAGGTATGCTTTAGGTTAACATAGATTTGACATTGATGACAACTTTTTACATAACTTACACATTCTTGTTCTATGTTTTGTCAATTATATCATAGACATAATATCTTCTTGGCTGAAGACATTCCATTCATGTCTGGGCCGCATGATCTTGCATGTACTTCTTCTATGATCCTTTTTTTTTTATTTTGACCATCTACACAGAGAATGTTTTGAATGTCAAAAGATCGTTTATAGTTGTTTTCTATCCAAGCATAATTGGTGGAATATTAGCGCAATTATTTTTCAAAAGCATTATACCATGGATTAATAGAGCTTTCACAAGAAGTTATTGTTTTATTTTCAAAAGCACGTCTTTGCTTTTGTCGGATCTTGAGTGGCATAACTTTAATTCTGTCGGTAATTCAAGTCATACCTACCAGAGTAGTTAGGGAATCCTCAAAGAGGTTTTGACTGCTTGGAGCTTGAACAAAAGTTAATTGATCAAATTTGTTATGAAAAATATGTTGAGTTAAACTTTATCACTAACCACCCTTAATTTCCATCCAATTGGATAAATGTGTATGTTTCTTGAACACTACTTTAAGGATGCTGAATATTAAATGAAACATTGGATGTAGATAACGAATTTTAACGTTTGTAGACAAGCTGAAGAAATTATAACAACAACTAGATAGGACTAGTGTTGCCTCCCACATATTCATTCCTAAAAGATGTGCGATGGGAGAATCCTTGAGAAACTTGATAATAAATAAAATTACCCCATTAAATCCTGTAGAACAATTCAACTCTAAAAGCTTTAAATTATTAAAATGAATGGCTGGAAATGGTCGCTTCAAGAAAAAAAGTATCCATAATCAAAACCTGTCAAAAATAATGAGACCACTAATTAAGGTTAGTGAAGCTAAACCATATAAAAGGCTAAACTATTTAACATTCATTTTTAAAACTGTAGATAACATCGCTAGTTAAAAATATCATTTATCTTTAGTCAATACTAACTTTCCTACAATCAAGTACTAACTTGTTTTGAACTAGACTTTTTACCGAGTTTCAAAATATTTTTGTGCTATCAGTAAAAATATGGATTAATGACTGGACTTGTTTTGAAATAGTTTATATTTAAAGAATTGTTTTCCTTTTTTAGGAGGTCTTTCAACTATCAAATTCAATAAGATTGAGTGAGATAAAGACAAAAGAATAAAGTTAGACTTGTACCAGTAGAATGTCTGAGCCAAGTTTTAAATATTTTACATGCTGGAAATCTTGAAGCATCTTAGTAATTTACATGTTTATTATTACATGTTGTAGATATTATGACAATACATACTTGAAAATATGTTCTAGAAATTGAGGATCCGAATAACTAATAAATTTAATCATAAATGAAAAGATTTTTGATCTGTCGAGGGGTAATAGCATTGGACTAATACAGCTTGTGAAAAAGTTGTTGTTGGGGTATTTTGTCTCACTGAATTGAAAATTCGTTAAGGAATGAAAAGATATGATAGGCATCAATCCAAGTCGCTGAGGGACCTAACTAAGAGTTCCCCTCTGGACCATTCTATCTCTCCCTCGTTACGAACAACATCGTTTGGAAAACACACATCTTTTAATCACATGTTTTGTATCGATAAACGAATATATTTGATAAATAAGACCATCTGACAATGCGCTTAACCGATCGACCCTTTTCACTATTATTTTCACCTTTTGGTTTCTTGTAAGAACCATTTTACTTTTTAAAAAATGAATAATGTTCAAAGTCAGGCAATTATAAGACCAGATCATAATGAATTCTTAGACATCTAACTAAATAGGAATTTTTACAATTTCTTTAAAAGGCATACATCACTAACAAAAAAAAATAGTGGCTGAAAAACACATCAATCTAAAAATCACATTTGATTTAAAATATAAATTCAATATTATATTATTTATAAAAAAAATATCAAAAAAAATATTAAAAAACTTAATTTTTTAAATATTTATAGGTATATTAATATCATGTATATGCATGCTTAATGACCCTGTGCCAACTTAAAAAATAGGTCAATGAATAACATATTTAGGACGTGCATGACAATATGACACACAACGTTAAAGAAACATTAATCTGATATTGATACATTAATCTTCACACAATGTCAAGAAAAACAAGACACCTAATTAATTTGATACCGATACATTAATATTAAATTCATATATTTATAAGAAACAAGGATACAACCGCCTTCCAGGCCAGACCTAAAAATAGGAAATGATAACAACATATTTAGCATCTTAAATATTGCTGAAAATAGCTCTATATGATAATTGTTTGATAGTTCAACCAAAATTCATACAAATTGATATAACCCCTTTACAATTTTATACTTCAAAGATGAAAATATGAATAGTCATAACAAAGATTAAAAGCTCAAACAATTTTTTAAATTTTTTTATTTTGTTAAGAGTAAATGCAATAATGAAAAAGTAATAAAACAACGCGTAACCAAAAGTATCACCCGAAATACATAAGTACGGTTAAACATTCGGAAAATATCAATAAAAATATAAAACTAGACATTCAAACTAATTTGAGAACAAAACATAAAACAATAAACTCAAACTAATTTTAGAATACAAAAGAAATAACGAAAACAAATCAAAGGACAAAACATAAGCATAAGAATTTGTGATGCTAGCCGTAATAGCTCTGGAACGTGCTGGTGACAGAGCCACACCATAATGATCAAAACAAAGTCTGAGCCACATCATAATCAAGAGTCGACTGTTGCATTGGAGGGATGGTCTCCAATGGCATTGGAGGGATGGTCTCCAATGCAAATAACATAAGGCGTGGATAATATAAGTTGTTGTAGTCCTATAGCACAAATTGTACCATTATATTAGGATTAGGACTACGGCTGATATAGCAAGCCAGATTTCTGGATCTTGAAATATCAAGAGCAAAATCCAATGATGGATAGTACCCGACAAATTGCCCCATTCCATCCATCTCTTACCGAACCGATCTGGATGTATCAAATTATCTCCTCCATTCATTGAGAATATCTGGGATTGCCTCTTTGTGAGAACGATTCCAGCATATTCGCGTGTAAAAGGTAAAAGACCCAGCTTGAATCAGATCCAGTGATCTAACACCCCAGCTTGTTTCAATAGACCTGAAAACTTTAAACATGTATCTCAATCCTTTTTGAGATACGCGATTTATGCAACTAGGATGACAGCGACAACTAAGACCGCATTCCATTACTACAGGATTTCCTCTCACCAGATGTCCCTGATTATCGTATGCAAAATCACCTTCATTAAGCACATACACAATTATCATTACAGCCACGGACACAGTCACAGCCAACTGTAAAACTAACAGTACGAGGAAATAAAGCACTAGTGATGTAGGATAGAAAGTTGGTCCAATTATATCACCGTCTATATCGTTAAATATAAGAACCGCCACTTTTTCCTTCCCACCAGAAATATCACGACCGTAATGTCCAAAAGGTTTGGCATACAAAGGCATACAATTGACATTACAGTCGTGATATTAAATAATATAATATTATTAAATACATATTTTAAATCAAATGTGATTTGCGTAAGGAATTTGGAAACAACTAAATTATATAATTGGTGGCTATATTTAAAGTACAAGAAATATTTACCATCTAGTAAATGAAAATCAACAAGTTATTATAGAATAAATTTGAATTTTATTTATCTAAATTATTAAACACCATTTAAGTATAACTTGAACTAAAACTACTTAGCAGCAAAACAATATACCTTATATTATGTGGTTGAATTGTTATATGAATATAGTTTAGGTAACTTATATTTTTTCAAGAAGTTAGATGGTTACATATGTATATCAAATTGGCTGGTTGAGATGGGTTTAAGCCAATTGAAATTCAAAAAATAAGTAATAAACTGAAATAACATAATAATAGTAAAAGAACTTAAACTAAAAATACTTAGCAGCAAAACAATATGGTCCTTCAATGATCATTTTAATCAACTTATTGAATTAAAACAATGTAGCTTTTAGAAATTGAATTGGGTTTTTATACAATTTGAATTTGGAGATATTTTAGATAACCAGATTGAAGTGCACAAAGATATAACAAACTTTTAAAAGAAGCCAAAGAGAATGATTGATATCCTTCTAAACCAATAATTTCAAGTTCTTAATCTCATTTAAACAATACACTACTCTTGAAAAGGATTTCAAGTTTATCTTCTAAATTCAGAAATGATTTCCATGATATTCGACCAAATTTTAGACCAAATCAAAGAAAGAATGATAATGAAGCCAAATTAAAGAAATTGAGAGAAAAAACATAAAGTCAATGATCAATTTAATCAACTTAATGCATTTTTGCCTAACATATAAGCATACAAATATTTTAAAAACTCAATTAAGTTTCTATACAATGACTAGGAGGGATGTCAGATAACCGGATTTAGGTGCACAAAGTTAAAATATATATTTAAAAGGATACTAAAGAAAATGATTGACGTCCTTATAATTGAATCAATAATTTCATTTTTCTTACCCTCAGTTTAAATTTGATTTCAATATTATAAGACAAATGAAAGATTGACTCTTGAAATTGAACTGAAACGCGTGCAAAACCAATTATTTATTTGCCAAAACTAAGATTTCTCTGAAAAATAGTGACTTTACAAGATTTTCCTTAGTCTGTTTTTGTGCAAATACAAGCTACAATATAAAATTATTATAAGTTACAAACTAAATTAGAAAAAAATTCAAACAAAATCAGAAAAAAAACAAAAAAAACTCAAAGATAATTGGGTCCACGTCGATATTAAATAAATTTAGAAACAAAATAATTGATTCGCATACAATGTTACATAAAACAAATAAGCATTTAAAAATTCAATTGAGATTCTACACAATTTCTATATAGAGATACTTCAAATAACCAGATATAGGTGCACAAATATAGAACAAACATTTAAAAGGAAAAAAAAAATTGATTGATATCCTTATAAATCGAGACAATAATTTAAAGTTTCTCACCTAAACTCAGAAAGAATTTCCATTATTCATGACTAAATCAGGAAAGAAAATTCAAAGATAGTTGGGTGCACAAATTAAATCTGGAAAGAAAATTCAAAGATAGTTGGGTGCACAAATTGGCCTTGCATCCATTTCTAATTTTTTTAAAGATATCCACTAATTTTATATGAATTTATCTGTATCATTGATTTATCTCTCTATTTCTAACTACTCCTCAATCTTGTTAAGAATTTTGACTTTCTCTGAAAACAAACTTTGCTTAACATTCTGACTCCACAATTTAATTATACCTTTAATAAAGCAAGTTATCTTTCATTGAGGTATGAATCTCCCTTATCACATCTTAATCCTCTTCAATGGGAAAATACCATAACCACATTAAGCATATTCAATGTTCAACCAAATCTCATTTTTTTAACTATTTGATCCAAGATAGTTTAGGCTCCGCAATCACCCTCCAATGGAAGACTAGTTATGTTCCACAAGTTCACCTTCTTGATGCTTAACTTGAATCTCATTTTGGCTAAGGATCTTTATGAGTTAGTGAATAAGAATCTCTTCAACCAAGTCTAGACTCCTAATTATTCGAGGTGCTTCCGGAGTTTGTTAATGTTTGATTAGTGATATTGATTACTCTTCTCGTGGGAGCTATCTTGTTTGAAAACACATTTGATTATGAAGATTTCCGGTATGCTTTTGTGTTTTCCTAGATAACAAGTGTAGCAACCAAAGAAAACTACCTATATTATATATTCATTCTTTGCATAATATATAATGGTAGTTCAAGAATAATAATCTCCAGATCCATACACAAATCACATAGTCAAGAAGCAGAATCGGTAAATGCATGAAAGAAGACATACCACTCGATTCAGGAGTACCACAGCCCCGGCGACTCCAGTCTTGTCCACCGTTCGTCGTACGGCCGCCACCAATTGAAACCCTAATTGAATTGCCTTTTATATCTCCCGTATATATATATATATTAAAGCGGCCACCAATTGAAACCCTAATTGAATTGCCTATTATATCTCCCGTATATATATTAAATATAAATCATTAATGTTTTCTTTTTTAACAAGTGTTTCTCTTCATATAAAAACAAAATTTGAAGTCCCCTCAAAATATTATAAAATTATTGTATATTTTTATTATAATTGTAAATATATATCATTAATATATTTTTTTAATACATGGTTTCTCTTCATCAAATAAGTTGGAATATTATTAGATTGTTATATATATTTTTTACTGTAATTTTAATTATAGTAAATTTTTAATATTATTGAGATCGATATGTTTTATTTTCTATATAGTAAAAAAAATATTAAATAAACTTACAGAAAAAAATAGACAAGAAAAATGTCCTACTATATAATTATAAAAACATAAATTAAACACTAAATATTTTTTTTTTATAAAAAAATATGTTTTTCACTTGCTTTTATATCCACTTCCAATCTTCCTAGAGAATTTTCAAGGAGAATAAGACGTATGATGAATCAATTGTTAAGTTAGTCAAAAGAATTTTTTTTTGGGGGGGGGAAACGACTTAGCGTAATTTCATTAAAATATTTCAAAGAACGGAAAAAAACCCACGAGTTTAAGAGATCATTCTAGACAGACCTAGAATGATTTTGAAGTCGTATCATTCTAAATAAAAGAAAAAATGTATATAAATTATCTGATTACAATGTTTTCGGAAGATAAGATTGTTCAGGTACAAGAAAGCGCTTTTCCAAAGAACTGAACTTGGAAACTAACGGAAACGCATTGTGTAGAGTCAAAGTGATAAAGTACCGGGGACGCTTAGTATAAGACTGAATTGGTAAATTACTGAAGATATTTATCCAAAAATCGATTTTGATAAACTACCGGTTGCGCCTCTTGATAAAATACCGATATCATAAGAACCGGATGCACTCCATAAAATACTGAAGTTCTATAAAACCGGAAACACTTCATTATAATACCGAAGTTCTATAAAACCGAAAATGCTTCATTATAATACCGAAGTTCTATAAAACCAGAAACGCTTCATTATAATACCGAAGTTCTATAAAACCAGAAACGCTTTATTATAATACCGAAGTTATAAAATATCGACGCGTCTCATACATAAAACCGATATGTAAAATACCGTGTTTTGAGATAAAATCGGAAGCGTCTTTTATAAAATACTGGATTTGATCAAATGATAAATTTGATCAACTACGGGACAACTTTTCTTTCCGATTTTCTTTAATGTGCACGAGGTTAATTTAACACAAGTAAGTTCTTATTTATACAATTATAATTAATTAGATATTTTAACTTAACACAATCTTTATGAAGAAATTTATGATAATTTATGTTCTTCGTTTATTCATTTGCATGTCTCCATTGTGTATAATGACCGAGAGAAGATGAAGGCAACCTACGTTGAAAATGATGATCATTATTGGGGTGACTTGGGAGATGCTGAAATTGAAAGAATGTTTGAAAAAATTTGGGCCTTGAAGATAGAATGTTGGCTTTTGATCCTTTTTCTCTAGCATACTTAGTGCCAAGTTCAAATTGCATCCAGTTTTTGTGGTTCGAGAAACCACAAAAAGTTGGGTCTTACTCTCATAACATTTTGTGACATAAAATATGGATGAGATGGAACTACTTATTATGGTTTGAAGAACCACCTGATGTAAAGTTTTTAAATTGTTCTTGTGGGCTACAATTGAGAAATCTTTTGAAACAGTTTGTGAGAACCACCCGATAGTCTATGAAAACAATTTGAGCAATTTTTCACTGCTTTTCTTTTTTCCAGAATCATTCTTGCTTTCTTCTACAATTGTTTAATCTTTGAATTTAGCCTCCTTTATTTTCATCTTTTATTTTTTTGCTTCCTGGTTTTTGGTATTATTCTTTAGCTTTATCACATTTATTGTGCATGAAAGTATTACAGAAAGAACACATTTTTGGTTTCCATTCATAAGAGATCCCCATGACATTGTGTTTTCATTTCCTATCCACAATTGTCATTTTCATTGGCAGGACACTCTTAGGATGCACTTAAATGCTAATTCTAGCAAAGGACAAATGTTCTCTTCCTTTAGTTATTGGGTTCATATATAATGATTTTCCAATTGTACATGCAAAATGATTAATTACTTCAGCATTGTACATGTGGGCTGAAATGTTCCAGAGCTTGAGCCAAATCTGGGTCGTTTCCTTTGGTCTACTCTGTAGATTCATCTCTTCTGACCACTTTTTCAGCTTCATTCTATTTGATCATGTAAGTATGCCCTTTCTCCAGGATTTCTTTTAGATTTGAGTCATTTTTAAACGACATGAAGTAGAGGTCATGTATTTTTTGTAAAAACATTTTGATGATGAGAGCAAAGAAACCCTAAAAGATTATAATAGAAAAAACCGTAATCAAGAGTGTATTCTCGAATATTCCAAGAGATCAGGATCGATGCAAAGTAAAAAGATCAATTGCACGACACATTGATTGAACGACACATCGAATGCACGACACGACGTTTGTCATTGCACGACACAACACGGAACTAAGAATGAAAGGCACAACGATTGCACGACACGACACGACACGCGATTGCACAACGATGAATGGCGAGTTCCAACAACGAATTCCGATTATTTCTACGGCAAGTTTCAAAGAGGATTATGATTTTTCTCTAATATCTCATCCCCATTGTATTCACCCTAATAGTTATGGTTCGATTTCCTTTCTTTGATTCTTCACTACTTAACTCAATATTTTTTTTCCTATTTTTATGTTTAAAATTTATACATAATTCTACTACAATGTATTACAAAATCGTTCCCAAATACTAAAATTGTTATAAAAAATTTATTTTTAAATATATTTATTATGTTATAAACATTTGTAATTATGTGCAAACTTATAACTCAATGTTATAGTCAGATTCATAATTTTTTTAGAGAGAAATAACTTATTTTTTCAATAAAAGAGATAATTTGGGCATGTTAATCCAAATCTATCTTTAGATTTATTTGAATATGTTCAAGTTCCTCTCCCCTTCAACTAATTGAATTTATTTTTGTAAATTTTACTTAGAAAATTGTATCAACTTAGTATGGACAAAACAGTATAATAAAACCCTTTAGCTATCTTTTGGAATCAAGATATATTTATTTAAAAAAAATTAAAAACTACTTAAAATTCATGAAACTGTCAAATGTTTAGTTTATTATTACATAAATAAAATAATGAAAAGAGACTTATATATCCGTTCCTTCTTATACATTTGATCATTATAAAAAATTCATATATATATATATGCTTTTTTATTTTATACCTTTCCAGCTCATCATTAATATACTTTTGTTGATTAATATGACAAAAGATCTTATTATAAGTATTTTTAATATTTTATTTTAAATGAATGGAATAAAAGTGACAAATGTTTCCAACTAAATAAAAACTTATTTATTTCAAAAAAAATTAAAAACTACTTAAAATTCATGAAACTGTCAAATGTTTAGTTTATTATTACATTAATAAAATAATGAAAAGACACTGTAATGGAAAGACACTTATATATTCGCCCCTTCTTATACATTTGATCTTAATAAGAAATTCATATGTATATGCTTTTTTATTTTTATACCTTTTTAGCTCAATCATTTATATATGTTTGTTGAATAATATAGCAGAAAATCTTATTATAAGTGTTTTTAATATTTACTTATTAAATTGATAATTTATTTTCCATGATTTTGTTGTTAGACTTCTTTATTGTTTTTTTTCTCTCTTTTTTAAGTTTTTTTTTGGAAAAACTACTTAGCCTCATTTCATTAAAAATTCCCAAAAATGGAAAAAAAAAACACGAGTTTAAGAGATCATTTTAGACAGGCCTAGAATGATTTTGAAATCGTAACATTCTGAGTAAAAGCTAAAAAGCTAAAAACGTAAATGAATTATCTGATTACAGTGCTTTCAATTCTAGTGAGTTTAAAAAACGGTAAATTCCAGTTCCTACAGATATTCCAATTCTGCTCCGTGTTTGGAATTCTTGTCCACGTTCCCGCGAGGGCGCTACAATCCGATACAATATCTTTCCATAACTCTTGAACGCTCCTACGGGTTCTCTCATATACATTTGCATTCCGCTCTTGTCAAATGTTATACACCACTGCTCCAAAGCCGCACTTGAACACGCTTGTTGCAAATCTATTTCCCTTGGCTTTGAGTAAGTAGTGCTGCATCTTTGATTTCATTCCATTCGCTCGGGAAACTGATCAGCTCCAGACTTTTATAGAATCTGTCCCAAAGCTCTAAATCAATATAGCAGCTCCCGAATAGGTGATCTATGGTTTCTTCATTTCCTCTACAAAGAATACAGTTTGTGACCGGGATGCTCATATACTTGCTGATACGATCACGATCGTTGAGTCTTTCCTAGAAGGCGAGCCATAGGATGAACTGGTGTCTAGGGATAATCTTCGTTGACCATACAAGAGGAGCTCATTCTACTTTCTGTGCTTTTTCTCGGGTTACCTCCTATATTTTCTTCGATACCAACTTCACATTGTCCTCAGCTTTCCATTCATGAATATCCGGTATGTCGTGTAGTTGTATGTTACTTATATGATCAAGTATCCTCTATTCTTCTGGATTTTTTCTCAGGAGTGAGTCCCAATTTTCGTGTTTAATGTCTCTGATTTTCGCTTCTGAGCAGTCCCTTCTGATTCGGGTATTTTGAAACTCCTCTTTGTGGATGATAGGTTGGTTTTCGAACCAGGGGTCGTGCCAGAATAGAGTGCACTTCCCGTCCCCTAGCCGGATGTCATAAAGATCTGCAATATCGCTTCTTAGTTTAAGAATCTTTTTTAGAGACCTACTCATACCTTCATGAATTTTGCAGGTCCAGATGCTGGTTTCGTATTTCATAAACCTCGTATGCACCCATTTGATCCATAGTGACTCTCTTTTTTAAGTTTTGCAATAGCTTAACTCATCTTAGCTAGCCAATTTGTTGGATATGTGAATGTAACAAATCCAAGTTACTTGACAAACAAAACATATGTGTAAGAACTCATTGGAGGGACACTGCAAAACTTGATGATCTATACATTATTTTTACAAACTCAACAATTAAATCAAGTTGGAGACTTTTTATATATTTTTTGTGATGTCCTATATCGAAAAATCATAGTAAATATGAATTTCATATAAAAGTGAGGCTAGTAGACTCACTGGTGAAAATGGGGTCTAAATCGAGAGTATAATCTCTCGGTAATGACCATAAATCTCTCGGTATAAACCTAATACCGAAAGTTTGGGTAACACTCGGCATTCGTCGGTATTGTCACTTTCGGAAAATATATTTGGGTGTTTACCGAGATATATCATAAATTTATCGGTTTAGATACTAGAGAGAAAAACCGAGAGTTATATAAAAAAACTCTCGGTTGTTCTTGAAAGGTCAAAACCGAGAGTTTTATAGAAAACTTTTGGTTTTTATCCTTCAAGAAAAATCGAGAGTTTTCTATATAACTCTCGGTTTTTTTCTTGAAGGAGAAAAACCGAGAGTTGTATGAACAACTCTTTAGTTTTTTCTATATAACTCTCGGTTTTTTCGTTTAAAATAAACCCGAGAGGTATATGGAAAACATTCGTTTTTCCCTTTCAAGAAAAACCGAAAACATTCCAAATAACTCTCGGTTTTTCTTAAAAGTGAAAACCGAGAGTTTTCCAAATAACTCTCGATTTTCCTTAAAAGTCAAAAACCGAGAGTTTTCTTTATAACTATATTAAAAAAATAGAAAAATTATAATAAAAAAAAGATATATATCACTAATAAAGAGTTACATAAATAAAATTAAATTTGAAAATAATATCAAATCAAAACAACTCAATTGAAAATATATTCAAAAATCTTGTAAAAACCACCCCATAAAAAAAAAGGACATTAATGATATATATTTAATATATATATATATATATTTATAATATGAGAGAGACTTAAATAGGCAATTCAATTAGGGTTTCCATTTGTCTCGGCCGTCCGACGAACTGTGGATTAGAATGGAGCGACGCCGGGGCTGTGTTCTTCCTAATACCTAAATCGAATCGTATGTCTTCTTTCATGCATTCACCGATATCTTCTATTTTGTGATTTGTGTATGGATAACCTTTTTTATGTCTGCTATAACCGTTCTTGTTGGGAGTTGTATAAAGGCCCTAGGGTTGCTAATATGAACTGGAAATCGATCCGAAGGGACCTTCACCCGGAGATTATTATTCTTGAACTACCATATTCACATTATTTGTAATGTTGACAATGATATCTAGAATTTGAAAGTTGTAGTTTAAAGTGTAGGATCTTCAAATATGCAGAGTTTAGTTAATGATTTTTGTGGCTTGGAATTCATATAATAATAATAATATAAAATATGCTTTTAGATTGATCTCTTATATTTAAAATTTGAAAGTTGTAGCTTCAAGTTTAAGATCCTAAAATATTAAGAGTTTACTTAATTATTGGAATGATTTTGGCTTGAAATTAATAATAGTAATAGAAGGCCTCTAAAACAATGATTTATATGAGATATTTGTAGTTGGAGGATTAATACTTTGGAAGCCCATAATTCTTAGGTAGCTTTTGGAAATGTGAATGAAATGCTGATTTTATTTTTTTGAAAAAATGGATGTTTTGTGAGGATATTATGGTGAGTGCTCATTTTCAAAACTGTGGATCATGAAATAAAAGTAATTTTGGCTTGTCTATAAGGATACCAATCATTCTCTTTTGTTTCATTTTAAATATTTGTTCTATCTTTGTGTACCTAGATCTAGTTATAGAAGTCCATCTTCATATAAATTGTATAGAAACTCAATTGAATTTCTAAATGTGTATTTGTTTTATGTGACCTTGAATGTGAATCAAGAATGCATTAAGTTGATTAAAATGGTTATTGATTTTACATTATGTTGTTGATAAATTTCTTTCATCTGTCTCAAGATCATTCGTTTTTTGATTTAGTCATAAATCATTGAAATTCTTTTCGAGGCTAGTGTAATCTTTGTACGAGGTTAAAAAATTTGAAATTATTTATTCAATTATTAGGATATCAATCATTCTCTATAGTTTTGTTTAAATGTTTGTTTTATATTTGTTCACTTAGATCTGCTTATCTAAATTCTCTCCAAATAGAAATTGTCTTGAAAATAAAGTGATTTTCTAAAAGTTCCCTTGTTTGTAAGAATGCATTCAGTTGATTAAAATGATTACCTAAACTATTTTCATTTAACAATTCAACAACCAAGTGAGGCTTAATTATTTAGTTGTTTAATTTACCCTTTCAAATACCCACTTCAATTTATATAATTTGAAGCTTTTGGAGTTTAATTTACCAAATGGGTATAGTGGAAGGATTGATGTTATTTCCTACTTATTTAGGCATTCTCTAGCTGAAGATCTGGTTGGAAATAAATTGTGAGAGGTAACACCTTTTTCCTATTTGTTGTTGTTATTCTTCATTTTTTTAATCTGTTTATTTGAATATGATGTTTTATTTACTATTTAACATCCTTAAATGGTTGTTTTAAAAAATAGTATAGGTTTATTCCCATTGGATACATATTTATGTTTCATAACAAAACAACTATCAAATCTCAGTTAATACATAATTCCTTATTATCTTAGTTTGTTAGAGTTCTAGGCTAATAACAACAAGGTCAAAATTGTACCCCACAAAACGAGTGGGGGATTTGTAATGTGAGATTCCAATAATTTATCATTTGTTATGAAACTATTAATATATATATATATATAATTGTCCATAAATTAAGCCTTATCAGAAAGTAGACTAAAGTCTAATGATAAACTTAAAAGTAATATGTTAATGTTTAGACATAACCACTTTATTTGAAGAAAACTTAATTCAAGTAATCCCTGAGAAAATAAATTCCCAGTTTAGCTCACGGGGTTAGAAGTGTTTAATATTTGTTCTGAACCGAATATCTGACCCAATTTGAATTCACCGAATTTGAATAAATCAATTTCAAATATTATTTTTGATTTTTTAATCGAATTATAAACCAATTCGGATTCAAATATAGTTTTCGAAATGATTTTTGAGTCGAGGTTTCAACTTGAACACCAAACTGAAAACCGAATTCATATTTATTATTTATTTTAATTATGTATTTTATTATTATTATATAAAATTAAATCATTATATATTTTATTATATACTAAATTAGGTCAGCCGCTAGTATTTACTAATCTCTAAGACTTTAATTCCTAAATCTGTTGAGAGGGAAGATAAAAAAAAGTGCAAGTGCAATTAATAAAAAAACACAATTGTGTAGGGTGTTCAATATTTGGTTTAAATCGAATATTTGACCGAGTTTGAATAAAATGAATTCAAATTTTAATATTTGGGTTTGTTTTCTAATTGGCTTATAAAAAATAAAATTCGAAAAATTCGAATTAAGGAACTCAAGTAACTAAAAACCGAATCTATTAACGTCCCTAGACGGGGCTATGCCTAATTCCGTTAATAAATTATGCTTTATAGTTGATTAGATTCTAGTAAATGACTTCAAATGGGATATTTGATCTTCGGGTGAGCATTTGGGCTCATAGACGACAAATTATGGCTTGAGAGCTTCTTCGAAGTTGCAGCTTGGTTTGTTGTGGTCATTTTGATAACACGAGGAAAATGGTGGCTCGTAGCTTCATCGTTCCTCAGAATATGTTGACTCTCAGATTATAATATTGAGAATTTATATTATATGATAGTAGACTTTCCTAGTTCAAATGTTTCTAAGTTTATTTAAAGTTTTTTTTTATTAGAAAGAAAAAGAAAAAGAAAATATATCAATGTCAATAATAAACATCTTTTAACACCCAAATTGATTGTGATTGCGTAAATAATATTTTTCTTTAAATAGGTTCAATTTTTTTTAAATTTTTTTATCATCTTAATTTTATATTTCTTCTAGATTGGTCACCTTTATAAATGGAAAAACGAATTATGTATGTAGCCCGCAAACATACTTAATGATTTAACTTGTAGCTGACGGGCTCAATCCAAAACCTTAGGGTGAGTATCCACCACTTATTGATGTTAGGTTAGATTGATCACCTTTATTCTGCCCTTCACGAGTCTTTTATTAAAAGACATCAATAAATCACTCCTAATAGAGAAACCAAAAAATTTTCCGATAAAAGAACTAGGGTTTGTAGGCATAACCTTTAGTTTAATTTCATGTTCTTCGATTTGGTTGTCGATTATTGAAATATTTTACGGGGCTAGTCTATGGTTTGACAAGTTAAGAAACATAAAATTACTGGCTCAATTATAAAGATATCAATCATTATATTTTGTTTCCTTTTAAATGTTTGTTATATATGTGAATCCTTGTGACCTAGATCAATTTATCTAAAGTCTTTGAATTGCATTTCCAATCATTGCTTACATGTGAGGCTTAAGTTGATTAAAATGATTATTTACTTTACATAATTTTGTATCTAAATTTATATAAATTATCTTCAAGATCATTTTTTCCTTGATTTTGTCATAGATCATTGAAATCCTTTATGAGACTAGTATAAAGTTTGAACGAGGGTAAGAAATTTGAAATTATTGGTTCAATTAAAAGGATATAAATCATTTTACTTTTGTTTCCTTTTAAAGGTTTGTTCTGTTTTTGTTTACCTTGATCCGGTTATCTAAAGTTTCTACATAGAAATTGTATAAAAACAAATTCTAAATGCTTCTGTGCTTGTTTGTGAGTCAAAAATGCATTAAATTTATTAATATTATCATTTTATTTTTTTTTATAAATTTCTTTAGATTGTCTTCAAGATTGTTTGTTACTTCATTTGGTCATAGATCATTGAAATCCTTTCCGAGACTAGTGTAAGAAACTTGAAATTATTGGTTCAATTATAAGGATATCAATTCTTCCTTTTTGTTTCCTATTAAATACTTGTTCTATCCTTGTATATTTGTGCACCTAAATCTAGTTATATAGAGTCTCTCGACATAGAAATTGTATAGAAATTAGCTTATTTGAATTTGTAAATGTTTCTTTTCTTTATGTGTGGAAAGAATACATTAAGTTGATTAAATTGATGGTTGACTTTATATTAAATTGTTGCTAAGTTTCTTTAGTCTGTTTTTTTATACTTATAATGTGAAGATTTAATTTAATTTCAATCTCCCTAACCTCAACATCTTTACTCTATTTTTTTACAATTATTATGTTATTTCATTTTATTACTTTTTTTGGTATATATATGTGTAAAACCCATCTCAGATAGCCCATTTGGTATATATATATATATATATATATATATATATATATATATATATATATATACCCCTTATTTCTTGACAAAATATAAGTTATCCAAATTATTTTTATTTAACAATTCAACCACCAAGTGAGGTTGAATGGTTTTATTTAATTTTGTTATTGAAAATTAGACTATCTTGTATGCTAACTTGTTGATTTTGATTGACTAAATAGTAAATATCTGCTTATAATTTAATTAGGCTTGGCCACCAATTGTATTATTTAGTTATTTAATGATTATTTTAAGATTTATTTGTTTTCTTACCACTATTTTGGGTAGTGATGTATGCATTCTTTATGAATTTAGTAATAATCAATCTATACTTCTCATTATGATTTGATCTTATACTTTCAGGATTTGAACTTCATCTATTTCTTTAAGAAAGTAAAATGGTTCTTACAAGCAATCAAAAGGAAATATTGATGGTGAAAGAGGTTGATCGGCTAAGCGCATTGCCGGATGGTCTTATTTACCATATATTTTCATTTATTGATACAAAACATATGGTAAAAAGTTGTGTGTTGTCCAAACGGTACCAGTATCTTTGGCATTCCCTAACCAATTTTCGATTCAGCGAGAAAAAATATCCCAACTACAACTTTTTTGCAAACTTTATCCGTCAAATGCTATTACGCCTTGATGGATCAAAAATCATTTCATTGAGGATTAAATTTATTGAATATGTTCCACATAAATTTCTGAAACGTATTTTAAAGTATGTGTTGTCAAGTAATCTACAACATGTAATGATCAAGGTTGTTCCCGAGATTGTTCTCATCCCCTGCTATTTGTTGGAGCTTATTTTTAGTACCCAATCATTGAAAACCCTCCATTCTCCATGTCCAAATGGAATATTCTCTTTTAATTTCCCCCTCCTTACTACACTATACCTAGAGAATCCCACATTTGATCCTCTTTGTAGATTTTCTGAACCTTTTTCTGGGTGTCCTAATTTGAAAGATCTGACTTTACACGATACTGAGATTTCTCATTTACGAGCCCTTACAATTACGATATTTGAAAATTTGGATATTTCAATTCTGTTATGCTCCAGGGACTTAGAAATTATAATTCAAGGGCCAAAACTCCATTCATTCAAATTTGAGGGAACCTACTTTATCAAATTTAAGACCAAAAAACCATCTATAGAAAAGGTTGATCTTTCTTGCATCCTTTATCATGATGAAAACTGGGAAGACAAGATATTGAATGTTACTGAGATGCTTCAAGAATTCCAGAATGCAAAATATTTAAAAGTTGACTCAGACATTATAAAGTATAACTCAACATATTTTCCTTACTTATTTGAGGGTGGAAATTGTGTTGATGTTTATGTTGTTGAAACCATATGTACAATGTTGCTAAAATAAATAAATCTAATTGGATGGTGTAATTTATATTCTTGAAATGTAATAAATATGGTTTTCTGGAATTATATTTTCATTTGGAACTATTCAAATGCAGAAGATAATAAAGTCAAGAGGAAAACGAATGAAAACTCATTATATCGACCATCATCCTCATAGACTAAAAGTGGTATCAAAAGGCATACAACATATCCAGGTTAAATTCAATTATCAACTTGAGTTAGGATGGAACTCTATGTTCAAAACATTCTAAACAATGTTGTAAGAGAACTCCTCTTATAGGAAGGGAATCCCATGAGTTCAAAATATGTTAAAGGGTTGTATAAGGACCAACTAATTATGTGTTGAAATTATTTGTATTTCATGTTAACTTATGTTGAACTTTTGTTATGTCCTATCAAAATCTGATATTTTCCTACATTATGCCTCCTTTTTTAACAATGATTTATATATGAGATGGTGATTTCTTGGATTGAGGTGGGTTCATCTAGTTCATTGGGATTGAACTTATAATTTAATGTTATATACATCATATAATTAAATACTCAAGCTATTTAGGAAAAGATTAGAGAATATCTAGTTCACTTAAAATGATTAATAAATCTTGTGCACTTTTTGTCTTTTTGTAGTCTTTGCTTTCGGACTGGGGTTGAGGAAACTTTCTCAATTCTTTTTTCTTCAAACTACTTTAAGAATTATTTTATGACAAAAAATAATTTATATAAAAGTACTTAAGTGTTTTTTAATAATAATAATTGATTTTTTTTTATTGAATGTGTCTTATTTAATACAGAGAGAGAAAATGTAAGTAGTGGAAAGAGAGAGAAAATTATTAACTAAGATTAAAGAAAAAAAATAAATATATACCAAGTCGAGTCAGCAAGTCTAATAAGTGCACTGTGTCGTTAGTTGCCCATCATCTTTCGCTCCCTTATCATTACTCTTTTGTTATTTAGGTTTGAGTAATGATAGGGGAGTCAAAGATTTGCAACGAACGAAATGACGTGGAAGACTGACTAAGCATGATAACTCAATATTTCAAATTTTATTTATTTCTCTTATTTCATTAATAATTTCTCTCTTTTCTCTTTTTTAATCATTTATTTTTATCTCTTTAATATTCATTAATAATTTATTTATATTATTAATTTATAAATATATGTTTATATATTTTATTATTTAACTTATTTATAAAATTTAAAATAATAATAAAGACAATAATAAATTAAATAAAAAACATCAAAATATATATTTTTAAATATATATTTAAGAGAATAAAAAATTAAATATAAAAATTATTAACTTTTTAATTAATTATTTCTCTCCTTTATTAATAATTTAATAATTTATTTATTAGTTTTTAAAATAAGTTATAATAAAAAATAAAAATTTGTCAAGATCAACTCAAATCAAATATACTAATATTCAAAATCAAATATATTAATATTCAATTTTAAATAATTTTTTGATAAGAGTTAACCAATATGATAATATAAGAAGAGAGAATGAGTTAATTAATTAAATTTATAATACAATTTACAAGAAAATAAAATATAAAAAATAAATTAAAGAGAGAAAAAAAGAAACACAACTATTAAAGAGTACGTAAAAAAAATTATATATAATTTTAAAAATTATATATTTATATATTTAATTTATTTATTTTCCCTATTATAAGTCATTTTAAAAACAAATAAATATATAAATTATATATAGGGAGATGTGAGAAATAATTAATTTTAAAAAATTAAGAAGTTTTATATTTAATTTTTTATTATTTTAATTTATCAAATATAATATATATTATTTTATGTAATTTGTTATTGCCCCTATTATTATTATTCTAAATTTCTTATAAATAAATAAGTTAAATAATAAAATATATTTACAAATTAACTATAAAAACAAATTATTAATAAAGATTGTAGAAGAGATAAAAAAAATAAATGATTAATAAAGAGAAGAGAGAGAAATTATTAATGAATGGAAGAGAGAAGTAAATAAAATTTAAAATGTTGAGTCATCATGCGCCTTCCACATCATTAGACTTGCTGACTGGATATATATATATTTTTTTTATATTCGTTAATAATTTTCTCTCTCTTTCCACTACTTATATTTTCTCTCTACATATTAAATAAATTAAATAAGATACATTCAATAAAAAAATTAATTTTTATTATTAAAAAACACATAATAATTGAAAAAACACTTAACGATTTTTATTATTATAAATATTCTTTTTTAAATTATTGTATAGGTCACTATAAGTCTATAAACACACATTTTAATTATTTATCTCTCAATAATTTATTTTCTTTTATATATTGAAAAAATTAAAATTTATTTTCAATAATACAAATAATTTAAATTAAAATAAATAATAAATCATTGTGTTACTTAAAATTTATATATAAGAGAATAAAAAATATATTTTTTTTAATTCAATTAATTGATTCTATTAATTTAATAATATATATTAATAAAAAAATTATTAATAATTTTAATCAACGGATTGATTCTCTTTTTTAAACTCTTAATTGTTGTTTATCTCTTTTCTCTCTTTAAAAGTCTTTTTCTTTTAATGTCAGTTCATCTTCTGTGATTTATTAGAAACTTAATCAATTATTGAAGCTCAATCAACTACATAATGGTCAATTAACTACAAAAGTTCACTCAACAACATTCAACTACTAGCACACCATGTTAGTTATTCTCTCTTAGTGGTTATTTTTATTTATGTTGAATATTAGTTGTTTGTGATTTTAGTTGTATCTATCTTGAATATTAGTAGTTTGTGATTTGAGTTGAATCATATTAATAGTTAAGGTGGTCCAATTTAAAATGAAGTGAAAGATAACAAAAATATGTGCGTCGCTAAATGGTCATTACAAGAGGATAACAACCATCAACAATCGTCGCTGCATTTGGCCTTCTTCTTGGTCGGGAATGACGGGCCACAATAGTTGGGAGATTAACGCAAATTTTAATTTTGTGGCCCCACAAAATTAAATTAATATAATAATTATATATTTCTATCGAAAACATATTAAATATATACTAATATTAACTAGTATAAAAAAATATTTCAAAATATATATAAAAAATATTAATATAACAAGTTGTAAATGAAACAATATACCATAATACTTTTAAATTTTTGTGGCAAAATTCCAAGTACTTTTTTTTAATTGACATCATTACGGATATCAATTTATTTTACTTCTCTTGATAGCATTGTCATATAATTACTAAGCACTTTAAATAAATCACCACCATCAATCCATCAATGTCCATTTGTTGGTTGTGTTTTAAGAAATTTTATAATTTAGTAAATATCTTGAACAATTTCTCTTCACTAATTTTTTAATTTTTCATTAAACAAAAATGTTAGATAAATCAAACCGGTTAAAAATAAGAACTTAACAAAACAAATTTCCTATGCAGGAACGGTCAAGAATCTGAACGGTCAAAGATCCAACTGACCAAAGAATCTAACCGGTTAGAAGAAGAAGCAAAGGATGCATCCAAAACCGGAATGTCATCCGGTTAACTTGAAGCTATGAACAACCGGTAGACATCCCAAACCAAAATGCAGTATCCACCCGGAAAACCGATGAAGAGATTACTTAGAGAAAGAAGCCAGAACTATCAAACTAAGTACAATCTACAAATCGGTGTAAACCGACACTTTGGGTATATGCAAAAGATGATATCAAAGGATCAGACTGTGACATTGCCATATCCATACAAGTCTGATGATACTCTGCAGGCTACAGAAGATTGTCTGAAGAGATCTTTCCACTCTGGGATAAGTCGGAGGCGCAACCTTCCAGGTGCAGGCAACTGTCCAACCGACAGTTTCTATATTAAGTAAAAGACAAACCTAGCCGGTTTGACATATGCCTTGGAAGCTTAAACATGCAATTAATGTCTCTGTTCAACCAATCAGATACAAAGATTACCCTAAAGGTATCCGTTAAAGAAATGTGACCGTTGACACATCTCACCTATAAAAGGAGCTGAAGAGGAATAAATGCTACACACCAATTGCACCAACCAACTTAACAAGTTCTACCAGCTACAAGTTCAAAGAGTTATTAATTACAAGTTTATCTCTCTACAAGATTAAAAGTTTAAGTGTGCATTTGAAGTGAGATTACAATTTCGGTGAAAATTATACGAGTGTTTATCGAGCAGCAAATAAGTCTCGATCAGATATTGTGTTTGTGTATTCCTTAGTGAATATCCTTCTCGCGGTTTGGAGAAGAAGGGGTGACGTAGGAGGTTTATCTCCAAACATCCATAAAAACTTGTGTCTTGTTCTTTACTTTCTGTCGGCTCTACGTTCTAACCGACTCAATATCCTAACCGACTCATACTAACCGACTTACATCGTTCTAACCGATTCACTAAACCGTAAATCAACCTCCTAATTTCCAAACTGATACTATCCAGATTCTATCTTTATTCATCCTGTGTGTGTGTGTTGTTTCAACCTGAAACAAACCACTTCCGCACTTGAACTCGGTTCAAGGGTTTGTGACAGTTTGTGTAGTATTGAAACCCGGTGTTAATCTTTAACCAGATTAAATACCAACCGTTGAGTGAAAGTACTAACCGGCCGGACCCCGATTCCCAATCCGCGATCTAGATCCTAACAATTGGTATCAGAGCAGTTAGTTTCAATACTCAAGCAACCCGAAGCAAGCAAGCATGACTTTAGAAAATCCTCCAATGCTAGAAGGTGATGATTTTGCCAACTGGAAGATATGCATGCACTTGAACCTAATCACTATGGATGATGAAATGTCGCTCATCCTGTCTGAAGGACCGATAACAATTGATAAAGATAGGAAAGACTGGACAGCTGAGGATAGGAGGAGAAGCAATCTAGATAATCACGCCAGAAGCCATATCTTCAAAGGTTTGGACATAAATACTTTCTGTAAGGTTAGAGATTGCAAAACCTCAAAGGAAGTATGGGAAACGGTGATTCAACTTCATGAGGGAAATGAAAGAACCAAGGAAAATAAGATAATGGTGGCTACCTAGAAGTTTGAAAACATTAAGATGAAGCCAAGAGAAACCATGAGGGAGTACAGTGACCGGTTTACAAATGTGATAAATGAGCTCTCAACTCTTGGAAAAAAGTATGATAACAAGGAAACAATCATAAAAGCTTTAAGATCTCTTCCGAGTGCATGAGACATAAAGACGATGGTGATGAGAGAATCAAACTACCTAAGCAAGATGAAACTACACGATGTATTCGAAGATCTTAAGGCATATGAGTTTGAAATGAGATCTAGGATCGAAGATGAAGCATCAGCCTCAACCGCTACTAAGGCATTAGTCACATCCATAGAACCTGTAGCCGCTGCACCGATCAAAACCGCTGAACAATTCACTATGGATGCTATGACAATGCTTGCACAGAAGTTTGGCAGATTCATGAAGAAAAGCCAACCGAAAACCAACAACTATAACTACGGTGATAAGTCTAATGTTAGATGTTATAATTGTAATTGTTTGGAACATTTCAGGTGGGAATGCAGAAAACCAAGACGGGATGACCGGAAACCGGATGATTAGAACCAAAGAAACAGTTATCCACAAACCGGTGAAGGAAGGGAAGTTCAGAAAGCACTGATAGCCGATGATGGAGGAAGTTTATGGGCTCACAGTGACAGCGATGATGAACTCACTTGTCTTATGGAAAACGAGGAACAGGTATTTGATTCTTCTTGTGAAGAATTTACTAAAGATGAGTTATTTAATGCACTAAATGACATGGTAGTAGAGTACAAGAACCTATTAACCTTAATACCAACCCGACTAAACTTTAGAACCGAACTCATAGCAACAAATCGATCCGAACCTGAAATCGATAGTATTCAACCTGATGAAATCTTAGAAACTGAGGCAGCACCTATCCTTTGAGCCTGAACAACTCAAGGAGTCAGTTCATGAGCTGACCGAAGAGGAAGATGCACGAACTAGGTATCGAATAGCAGCATGAAAAAGATTAAGTGAAATGGTAAATTAGTTGTCTAAATATAAAAGACATCCCAAATACAAATTTAGTCTTGGATACAAAACAACAGATCCGCCAACCAGAACCGTTCCAACGAGATGAAGCTCACAAAAGACAATCTTCCCTTTGTAAGATTTGTCAAGAGTACTTCAACCGACGATGAGGAACAAAGTGACTCAAAATCGGAAGAAGAAATAACCTATGTAAGTCCAACTAACTCCGAAAAATGGTTTCATCCTGAGAGAAGGAAAGCCAACCGGCCAAAAGGTAAACAAACCTATCCACAACCACATAGAATAAATGAAAGGGAACCACAAAATAAGGCACTCTTAGGAAAACAGAAAGATGTTAAATCGAGCATAGGAAACTAGTTAGAACCATAACCGGGAAAGTTGTCCGACTTATTAAAGTATGGATACCCAAGGGACTAATCAATTGTGGACCCAAGTAAATGTGGGTACCAAATAGTTATAAATATGTGTATTTTGCAGGATATGAAGAAACGGCTAGGAAATTCTGAGTGGTATCTGGACAGCGGTTTCTCCAGACATATGACTAGAAACAACAACCTTCTGACCGACATCAAAATAGAAACCGGTGCAATGATTGTCTTTGGTGACAACTCAAGATGTAGAACTGTGGGCAAGGGTAAGATTGTCCATGTTAATTTAACAATTGACAATGTACTTCTAGTTGAAAATCTACATTTTAACCTACTAAGTATTAGTCAGATGTGTGATGCTGGATATACTGTAGAATTTCTTAGGCATGCATACTTAGTTAAAATCTCTCAGGGTAGCACACTACTAACCGGAAATAGGCTAGGAAATATATACAAGGTAGATTGGAAAAATGAAGTAGAGCATCCTATTTGCATGATAGCTAAAACCGATCAAACCTGGCTATGACATAAAACGATAAACCATCTAAACCTCAAAACCTTAAACTATATCCGCGGTAAAAAGCTAGTTGAATGAATTCCTGATATAGTATTTAATAAGGATAAGGTGTGTTCAGCATGTCAAATGGGTAAACAAACTAAAACAACCTTTAAGAGCAAAGGACACATTCAGTCTAACCGATGCTTAGATCTCCTTCACATGGATTTATTTGGACCAATTAAGGTCACTAGTATAGGTGGTATGCATTACACTATGGTTGTTATTGATGATTATTCTAAATATACATGGGTCACATTTTTGGCATCTAAACGTGAAACCGCATCAAATTTAATTACATCGCTTAAGCGTTACAAAATAAAAAATTAACACGTATAAATAGCATTAAGAGTGATAGAGGAACCGAATTTACAAATAGTACTCTAAATGCATTTCTTGATGAATCCAGCATTAGACACGAGTTGTCTAGTGCTAGAACTCCTCAACAGAACGACCTGGCTGAGAGAAGAAACCGAACTCTCAAGGAAGCCGCAAGGTCTATGATAGCCGACTCAGGTGTTGTTCAAAAATTTTGGGCTGAAGCTATTAGTACTGCATGTTATACATAAAATCGGTCTTTCATTAACAAATTTCACAATAAAACACCGTACGAAGTGTACTTTGATAGAATTCCTAACATTCGATATCTTAAAATTTCGGTTGTAAATGTTACATTCACATCAATGACAAAAACTACTTATCTGCGTTTGATGCAAAATCCGATATTGGGATAATGCTAGGTTACTCAGCGGTTAGTAAAGCATATAGAGTATATAACACTAAAACTTTAACCGTGGAAGAATCCTTTCATGTTGTATTGAATGAATCGGTTGAAAGTAACACTACATCATCCTTTGATCTACACAACACATTGGAAAATAATAATATCCATTCTGATAGTGAAGATGAGATTCCGGTTTTCAGACGGTTTGTCCATGACCAAATGGGTGTTGTTGAAACCCAGCTGGATCAAGTTGCCACACATCAGGAAGCTGACACCTCGGTTCAAACTGAGGAAATCGGTCGATCTAACACTATTGATCAACCTACCGATATGTCTATCCTTGATCAAAAAAACGGTAATTGTGTAGACACCCCTAAACTGAATCTCAAAAGGAACACAAATCATCCTCTTGAGCTTATTATAGGTGACTCTTCAAAACCTGTCCAAACTAGTCGACAAAAACTAGAGGAATACTTCAATTCCGCTTTCATATCCCAGATTGAGCCGAAAAGGGTGGATGAAGCATTGTCAGATCCGGATTGGATTTTGGAAATGCAAGAAGAGTTAAATCAGTTTGAGAGTAATAAAGTCTGATACCTAGTCCTTAGACCGAAATATCAACCGGTCATAGGAACAAGATGGGTATTCAGAAATAAACTCAATGAAGACGGTTTGGTTACGAGGAACAAAGCTAGATTAGTGGCACAAGGATACAAACAGGAAGAAGGAATTATTTTGAAGAATCATTTGCTCCTATAGCTAGAATTGAAGCCATTAGGATTTTTCTAGCCTTTGCTGCTTTCAAAATTTTTAAAGTTTTTCAAATGGATGTTAAAAGTGCATTTTTAAATGGTGACCTACGTGAAGAAGTATACGTTGAGCAACCACCTGGTTTTAAAAATGATGACCTACCTAATCATGTATATCGTCTAAATAAAGCAATGTACGGTTTAAAACCAGCTCCTAAAGCTTGGTATGATACATTAACCTCATTTCTGATACATCATGACTTCACCATAGGTTCAGTGGATAAAACCCTATTTAAATTTGAGAAAAAGGGACACATTCTACTTGTTCAAATATATGTAGATGATATCATTTTTGCTTCAACCGATCCTAAGCTGTGTGATAAATTCTCAACCCTAATGACCAACAAATTTGAAATGAGTATGATGGGAGAATTGAGCTTCTTTCTAGGCCTTCAGGTTAAACAACTCGAAGGAGTAACTTTCATTAGTCATCCCAAATATACAAAGGAACTTCTAAAGAAATTTGGGATGGACACATGTTCTTCTGCCGCTACTCCAATGAGCTCATCAATCAAGCTGGATAAAGATGATGACGGTCAGGGAGTAGACCTGACCACCTATCGTGGAATTATCGGCTCACTTCTGTACCTGACAGCAAGTAGACCGGACATACTATTTGCGGTCGGAGTGTGTGGAAGATTTAGGCCAACCCCAAACAATCTCACTATACAGCCGCTAAACGAATCCTGAAATATCTAAAGGGAACCCCCGAAGTCGGTCTGTGGTATCCAAAGGACTCATCTTTTAACCTCACAATTTACTCTGACGAAGACTATGCAGGATGTAAGGTTGATAGAAAAAGTACCAGCGGAACATGTCATTTCTTAGGTGATCGGCTTGTTTCATGGCACAACAAGAAGCAAACGTCGGTTGCTACGTCAACCGCAGAGGCTGAATATCTGGCAGCCGGAAGTTGTTGTTCACAACTCCTCTGGATTCAACAGCAACTTAAGGACTTTGGTGTCATCGCCGAAGAGTCTCTTATTTTCTGTGATAACACAAGTGCTATAGCAATCACATACAATCCGGTTTTACACTCTAGAACCAAGCACATCGACATAAGGCATCATTTCATCCGGGAACATGTCATGCAGAAGCATATTCGGCTGGAATATGTAGCAACAGATCAACAAGTAGCCGATATCTTCACAAAGCCCTGCAGGAATCTAAGTTTTCTTTCTTCAGAAACATCCTCGGCTTAACCGATATTAATCAACTCATTTCTTAAACCTCTAACCTCTAAAAGGAAAAATCGGTTCGGATATACAAAACCGACAGTTCTTCCTAAAATGTCGGAAACTGAATTTACCATCAAATTTATTGAAGAACCACTTTGTCTATCAGTTATAGTAAACCGACCAGTTACTTAGTACCTACACTAATTAACTGCATCGGGACCAATAGCTGAAAACCAACCGATTTGAATATAATATATTCTGGAATATTTGGCTTCCTAACAAAAATGGAACAATTGTCTGTGTTTGGATGTATATGTTCTGAAAAGATGCATTTTCAAAACAAAGCAGTCATGCCTCAAAAGACGTGAAGATATGATATCTCTCACCGTCCAGGCCTATGACTCACACCGTTAGGCTGTAAACATACCTAATTCATGCAAGATGTTTTATCCTATAGTTAATAAACTAAATTACCTGCTACCCACTGGATAATACTATTCACCTATATCATCCTTCAACTAATATATAAGTTAGATGAACATCAAACAAATATCCACAATATCAACCTATCATCTCACTAAGACAAAAATGTCTCAGTTCCAAAACATTCTTAAAGTTGATTTTGACTCAACACAAAGGACACAACACTATGAGATCTTCAAAATGATTAAATCTCTGGAAAGTATCGGTCTGCGGCCTTTCCTAGATGACAAACATGTCATCTTTCCCGAAACCGATACTGAATTCTTCCATAATGCTAGAGTCTTCCGTGGTACTCCATTCTTCGACACTCTTATCCAATCAAGGGTAAGAGGAACGGTGTTTGACTTCTCTGAGCGAGATTTCGCTCGGTGCTTCGACCTTCCGAAGGAAGGTCTTACTGACCTAAATGTCTCGGCTGAACTGAAAGCCGAAATATCTTTGAATTTTTCCCGCTCCAACTTTCCAGTCGATGATCACGGAACACAGTCATCATTGAGGGCTGAATATCATATCCTCAACGACATCATCGATAGGGCCATCCTGGGAAAGGATGTCACCAACACCTACTGTACCACAGTCTTCAACATCATGACCGCCATCACAACCGATACTCCGGTCAATTGGTCTAGGCTGCTGTTTGACATCCTGATCTGGATGATCACCACTCGTCATACCGGCTTTATTCCCCAAATCAGCTCTCTACTTATCGAACTCGGGGTTCCGCTTTGTCCAAGCGAAGGGCTGAACCAATCTCAGGTCTTGACCAGGGATTCCGCTGATTCTTTCTATGAGAAGTTTGAGAAAGCTTGGAAGAAGAAGAACAGACACCTCACCTCCTCCGGCCATTGAAAACTCACTCCTTCGGACAACCGGTCATTTTGCTTCACGCACCGGTTGTAATTTTATCCTACTCGATTATGTTTCCTTTCGGTTTAATCTATGTTTCCTCTCGGTTCTATGTAATCCGTCTTTCCTTAATGAAATTTTAGTACTTTTGAATTCCAACTGAATGGGAAATTACACAAACTTAGTTAGTTCCCAACTAGATTCTCAGCCTCCGTCTCCGTAACTGGTCAAAAAGTACCATTCCCAAGGCGTTTTAAAAACATAAATATTCTCCAGCATTAATGAGACAAACAATATTCAAGAAAAACTGAAAGCATTCCAAATAAGTCTCATTTTTTCTTAAAAGTGAAAACCGAGAGTTTTTCAAATAACTCTCGATTTTCCTTAAAAGTAAAAAACCGAGAGTTTTCTTTATAACTATATTAAAAAAAAATTATAATTAAAAAAAGAGTTATATATCACTAATAAAGAGTTACAAAAATAAAATTAAATTTGAAAATAATATCAACAAATCAAAACAACTCAATTGAAAAATATATTCAAAAATCTTATAAAAACCACCGGATAAAAAAAAGAACATTAATGATATATATTTAATATATATATATATATATATATTTATAATATGAGAGAGACTTAAATAGGCAATTCAATTAGGGTTTCCATTTGTGTCGGCCGTCCGACGAACTGTGGATTAGAGTGGAGCGACGCCGGTGCTGTGTTCTTCCTAATACCTAAATCGAATCGTATGTCTTCTTTCATGCATTCACCGATATCTTCTATTTTGTGATTTGTGTATGGATAACCTTTTTTATGTCTGCTATATATAACCGTTCTTGTTGGGAGTTGTATAAAGGCCCTAGGGTTGCTAATATGAACTGGAAATCGATCCGGAGGTACCATCACCGGGAGATTATTATTCTTGAACTACCATATTCACATTAGTTGTAATGTTGACAATGATATCTAGAATTTGAAAGTTGTAGTTTAAAGTGTAGGATCTTCAAATATGCAGAGTTTAGTTAATGATTTTTGTGGCTTGGAATTAATATAATAATAATAATAATAATAATAATAATAATAATAATAATAATAGAAAATATGCTTTTAGATTGATCTCTTATATTTTAAAATTTGAAAGTTGTAGCTTCAAGTTTAAGATCCTAAAATATAAAGAGTTTACTTAATTATTGGAATGATTTTGGCTTGAAATTAATAATAGTAATAGAAGGCCTCTAAAACAATGATTGATATGAGATATTGGTAGTTGGAGGATTAATACTTTGGAAGCCTATAATTCTAAGGTAGCTTTTGGAAATGTGCATGAAATGCTGATTTTATTTTTTTGAAAAAATGGATGTTTTGTGAGGATATTATGGTGAGTGTTCATTTTCAAAACTGTGGATCATGAAATAAAAGTAATTTTGGCTTGTTTATAAGGATACAAATCATTCTCTTTGTTTCATTTTAAATGTTTGTTCTATCTTTGTGTACCTAGATCTAGTTATAGAAGTTCATCTTCATATAAATTGTATAGAAACTCAATTGAATTTCTAAATGTGTATTTGTTTTATGTGACCTTGAATGTGAATCAAGAATGCATTAAGTTGATTAAAATGGTTATTGACTTTACATTATGTTTCTTTTATCTGTCTCAAGATCATTCGTTTTTTGATTTAGTCATAAATCATTGCAATTCTTTTCGTGGCTAGTGTAATGTTTGTACGAGGTTAAAAAATTTGAAATTGTTGATTCTATTATTAGGATATCAATCATTCTCTTTAGTTTTGTTTAAATGTTTGTTTTATATTTGTTCACTTAGATCTGCTTATCTAAATTCTCTCCAAATAGAAATTGTATTTAAAATCAAGTGAATTTCTAAAAGTTCCTTTGTTTGTAAGAATGCATTCAGTTGATTAAAATGATTACCTAAACTATTTTCATTTAACAATTCAAAAACCAAGTGAGGCTTAATTATTTAGTTGTTTAATTTACCCTTTCCAATACCCACTTCAATTTATATAAATTGAAGCTTTTGGAGTTGAATTTACCAAAGGAATGATGTTATTTCCTACTTATTTAGGCATTCTCTAGCAGAAGATCTGGTTGAAAATAAATTGTGGGAGGTAACACCTTTTTCCTATTTGTTGTTGTTATTCTTCATTTTTTTTAATCTGTTTATTTGAATATGATGTTTTATTTACTATTTAACATCCTTAAATGGTTGTTTTAAAAAATAGTATAGGTTTATTCCCATTAGATACATATTTATGTTTCATAACAAAACAATTATCAAATCTTTGTTGATACATAATTCCTTACTATCTTAGTTTGTTGATACATAATTCCTTAAGGTCAAAATTGTACCCCCATAAACGAGTGGGGGATTTCTAATGTGAGATTCCAATAATTTTTCATTTATTATGAAATCATTATTATATATATATATATAAATAATGGTCCATAAATTAAGCCTTATCAGAAAGTAGACTAAAGTCTAACGATAAACTTAAAAGTAATATGTTAATGTTTAGACATAACCACTTTATTTGAAGAAAACTTATATAAGTATGCCTAGAGATAAAATAAATTCCCAGTTTAGCTCACGGGGTTAGAAGTGTTTAGTATTTGGTCTGAACTGAATATCCGACCCAATTTGAATTCACCGAATTTGAATAAATCAAATTCGAATATTATTTTTGATTTTTGAATCGAATCATAAACCAATTCGGATTCAAATATAGTTTTCGAAATGATTTTTGAGTCGAGTTTTCAACACGAACACCAAACTGAAAACCGAATTCATATTTATTATTTATTTTAATTATGTATTTTATTATTATATAAAATTAAATCATTATATATTTTATTATATACTAAATTAAGTCAGCCGCTAGTATTTACTAATCTCTAAGACTTTAATTCCTAAATCTGTTGAGAGGGAAGATAAAAAAAGTGCAAGTTCAATTAATAAAAAACACAATTGTGTAGGTGTTCAATATTTGGTTTAAATCGAATATTTGACCGAGTTTGAATAAAATGAATTCAAATTTTAATATTTGGGTTTGTTTTCTAATTGGCTTAAAAAAAAAAATTTCGAAAAATTCAAATTAAGGAACTCAAATAACTAAAAACCGAATCTATTAACGTCCCTAGACTGGGCTATGCCTAATTCCGTTAATAAATTATGATTTTATAGTTGATTAGATTCTAGTAAATGACTTCAAATGGGATATTTGATCTTCGGGTGAGCATTTGGGCTCATAGACGACAAATTATGGCTCGACAGCTTCTTCGAAGTTGCAGCTTGGTTTGTTGTGGTCATTTTGATAACACGAGGAAAATGGTGGCTCATAGCTTCATCGTTCCTCAGAATATGTTGACTCTCAGATTATAATATTGAGAATTTATGTTATATGATAGTAGACTTTCCTAGTTCAAATGTTTCTAAGTTTATTTAAAGTTTTTTTTACTAGAAAGAAAAAGAAAAAGAAAATATATCAATGTTAATAATAAACATCTTTTTACACCCAAATTGATTGTGATTGCGTAAAGAATATTTTTCTTTAAATCGGTTCATTTTTTTATCTTTTTATCATCTTAATTTTATTTTTCTTCTAGATTGATCACCTTTATAAATGGATAAACGGATTATGTATGTAGCCTTAAACACACTTAACCGTTTAACTTGTCGCTAACGGGCTCAACCCAGGACCTTAGGGTGAGTATCCACCACTTATTGATGTTAGGCTAGATTGATCACCTTTATTCTGCTACCCTTCACGAGTCTTTTATTAAAAGACATCAATAAATCACTCCTAATAGAGAAACCAAAAAATTTGCCGATAAAAGCACTAGGGTTTGTACGCATAACCTTTAGTTTAATTTCATGTTCTTCGATTTGGTTGTCGATTATTGAAATATTTTATGGGGCTAGTCTATTGTTTGACAAGTTAAAAAACTTAAAATTACCGGATCAATTATAAAGTTATCAATTATTATATTTTGTTTCCTTTTAAATGTTTATTATTTCTGTGAATCCGTGTGACCTAGATCAATTTATCTAAAGTCTTCGTACAATAAAATTTCATAGAAATTGAATTGAATTTCCAATCATTGCTTACATGTGAGGCTTAAGTTGATTAAAATGATTATTTACTTTACATAATTTTGTAGCTAAATTTATATAGATTATCTTCAAGATCATTTTTTCCTTGATTTTGTCATAGATCATTGAAATCCTTTATGAAACTAGTATAAAATTTGAACGAGGGTAAGACATTTGAAATTATTGGTTCAATTAAAAGGATATAAATCATTTTACTTTTGTTTCCTTTTAAATGTTTGTTCTGTTTTTGTTTACCTTGATTCGGTTATCTAAAGTCTCACTACATAGAAATTGTATAAAAACAAATTCTTCATGCTTCTGTGCTTGTTTGTGAGGCAAAAATGCATTAAATTTATTAATATTATCATTTTATTTTTTTATAAATTTCTTTATATTGTCTTCAAGATTGTTTGTTACTTAATTTGGTCATAGATCATTGAAATCCTTTCCGAGACTAGTGTTAGAAACTTGAAATTATTAAATACTTGTTCTATCCTTGTATATTTGTGCACCTAAATCTGGTTATATGAAGTCTCTCCACATATAAATTGTATAGAAATTAACTTATTTGAATTTGTAAATTTTTTTTTTATGTGAGGAAAGAATACATTAAGTTGATTAAATTGATCGATGACTTTATATTAAATTGTTGCTAAGTTTCTTTAGTCTGTTTTTTTATACTTATAATGTGAATATTTAATTTAATTTCAATCGCCCTAGCCTCAACATCTTTACTCTAATTTTTTACAATTATTATGTTATTTCATTTTATTACTTTTTTGGTATATATGTGTAAAACCCATCTCAGATAGCCCATTTGGTATATATATATATACCCCTTATTTCTTGACAAAATATAAGTTATCCAAATTATTTTTATTTAACAATTCAACCACCAAGTGAGGTTGAATGGTTTTATTTATTTTAGTTATTGAAAATTAGACTCTTGTATGCTAACTTGTTGATTTTGATTGACTAAATAGTAAATATCTGCTTATAATTTAATTAGGCTCTGCCACCAATTGTATTATTTAGTTATTTAATGATTATTTTAAGATATTTTTGTTTTCTTACCACTATTTTGGTTAGTGATGTATGCATTCTTTATGAATTTAGTAATAATCAATTCTATGAGAATTTGGCCAATTGAACGGGTGGTTTGACTGATGGTTGATGGGATGTTATTTACAAATCTTGCCCCAAATACTAAAATTGTTATAAAAAAATTTAATTTTAACTAATTTACAATGTTATAAATATTTATAGTTATGTGCAGACTTATAGCTCAATTTTAGAGTAAGATTCATAACTTTGTAGAACAAAATAACTTGTTTTTTCAATAAATGAGAGAATTTGTACATGTTAATCAAAATCTATCTTTAGATTTATTTGAATATGTGCAAGTTTCTCTCCCCTTCAACTTTGTAAATTTACTTTTATAAATTTTACTTAGAAAATTATATCAACTTAGTATAGCCAAAACAGTAAAATAAAACCCTTTTAGCTATCTTTGGGAATCAAGATATATTTATTAAAAAAAAAATAAAAAACTACTTAAAATTCATGAAACTGTCAAATATATGTTAAGTTTATTATTGCATAAATAAAATAATGGAAAGAGACTTATATATCTGCTCCTTCTTATACGTTTGATCATTATAAAAAATTGATATATATATATGCTTTTTTATTTTATACCTTTCCAGCTCATCATTAAATATTAATATATGTTTGTTGATTAATATGACAAAAGATCTTATTATAAGTATTTTTAATATTTTATTTTAAATGAATGGAATAAAAGTGACAAATGTTTCCAACTAAATAAAAACTTATTTATTTCGACACTCTAAAAGACTTGCATAAACATCTTATTCCTTTAGCCAACTCGTTTTTGTTCTTCTCTAACTGTCAGAAGTCTTTCTCAAAAATTATCTCATCGAGCCATCTTAGAGAAACCAAAATTTGGGCTGGAAATGAACCAATTTCATGATCCTTACTTTCTTGATTTGGTCACAGATCATTGAATCCATTCCAGATCGATAAAGTTCTACTAGGGTAAGAATCTTGAATATTTTAACATAGTTATATGAATCCTTCTTATTTTTCTTTTATTGTTTTGTTCAATTTTCGTGTAACTCGATCCAATTATCCAAAGTGTTTCTAGATAAAATTGTGTTATTAGATAATTGAAATTACAAATTCTTTATGTTTGGATGTTAAGCAATGTAAAAATAGATTTACTGATTAAATTGATAATTGACTTTGACTTCTTTATTGTTTTTTTTCTCTCTTTTTTAGGTTTTGCAATAGCTTAACTCATCTTAGCTAGACAATTTGGTGGATATGTGAATGTAACAAATCAAGTTACCTGACAAACAAAAACATGAGTGTAAGAACTCATTGGAGGGACACTGCAAAACTTGTTGACCTATACATTATTTTTTAAAACTCAACAATTAAGTCAAGTTGGAGACTTTTTATATATTATTTGTGATGTCTCATATCGAAAAATGACAGTAAATATGAATTTCATATAAAAGTGAGTCTAATAGACTATAGTTACCTTCATGAATATTTTTTGAGATTAAGTTGTGGTGGTTCAGTGGTTTGCTCGAAAATATATGTAGTCTATTTCCTCACGTGTAACCCTACGCTTGGTGTTAGGAAATAAGTGTCACGGGTGAGAGTGTGATGTCCCAAATAAAAAAATTATAATAAATATGAATTTCATATAGGAGTGAGTGAGTGTAATAGAATATAGATACTTTCATGAATACCTTTTGAACTTGAGTTGGGGATGTTTAGTGTTTGATCATGGTATTTGTAATCCTAGGTTTTATTTTTGTTTTTAGTCTTAGGTGTTTTAATAAATAGCTAATTAAAATTACACTTTCTAGGATTATTTTGGTTGATTATATGATGAATGTACATATGCCTGTCAATCATGTACTTTACTATTGGCCACCCATTTATGTTCTCAATTTGTCCAATATCCTTAGGGGAGATTGTGATATCTCAAATCGAAAAATTACAATAAATATGAATTTCATATAAGATTGTGTCTAATAGACTATAAATATATTCATGAATACATTTTGAGTTTGGGTTGTGGTGGCTAGTGTTTGTTCAGAGTATTAGTAGTCTTAAGTTTTATTTTTGTTTGTAGTCTAAGGTGTTTTATTAAATAGTTATTTAAAATTACTCTTTTTAGGATTATTTTAATTGATTATACGATGAATGTATGTCGATCAATCATGTACTTTACTATTGTCCACCAATTTATTTTTTCAATTTGCCCAATGTCCTTATCCAATAGAGGTTTATTTATGAATTGAATTAGATTAATTCTTTATCCAAAGTTAAATTTTGACTAGTTTTATATTTTCATAGTGTTTTAGATCACGACTCATTTGTTATAACTCATGTATTATTGTTCGAGGAATGATTAGGACTTTGGACAACACTTAAAGACCAAAATGGTTCTCACTAGAAACCAAAGGACGCGGATGATGGCAAGAATGGTTCTCAATACAAACAGAAGAGATGTTGATGGAGTTGATCGTCTTAGTGAGTTGCCCGATCCTCTGATTTATCATATATTTTCATTTATCGATACCAAATACATGGTTAAAAGTTGTGTATTGTCCAAAAGATACAAATTCCTTTGGCGTTCTCTTAACATTTTTCGATTCGATGAAAGAATATATCGCAACAACATCTTTTTTGTAAATTTTATCAAGGAGGTTCTATCTAAATGTGTTGTATCAAATATCTCTTCTTTCAGCCTAGAATTCCTGTTTTCACCTAATCGTCGTTTCTTGAAAAAAGTTTTGAAGCATGTGTTGTTACACACGACACAACATCTATTCCTCAATATTGGTTTCGGTGACTACTCTTCTATGCATCCTATCATTGAAAACTCTCCATGCTCCATTTGGTTCTATTAATGGATCACATACTTTTAATTTTCCCATCCTAACTACACTATACCTAGAACATTCCATTTTTGATGATCCAGATTGCGGGTTTTCAGAACTTTTTTCTGGGTGTCCAAATCTGAAGGATTTGACTTTACACAGTTGTGTGAGTGATTTGGATTCTATTAGTATTATGAGTAAACAACTAGAAAAACTGGATATTTCAGTTCAGTTATGTCCTATAGACTTTGAAATTGTAATTGATGGGCCAAAACTATATTCACTCAAATATAAGGGAGATGCTTTTGTTAGGATCTTAGCTAATGTTCCCTCTATAGAAAAGGTTGATCTCAGTTGTTTTGTTCGTCATGGTGGAAACTGGAAAGAAAGGGTTTTGAATGTTATTGAGATGCTTCAAAATTTTCAGCATTCCAAATACTTAAAACTTGGCTCAGGCATTATGCAGGTATGTTTATTAACTATTATCTTTAGTTATTTATTGTCAGTTATCACCACATTACATCATTTGATGGATAAGAAAACCTTTCAAAGATGATTGAATTGAATTCTTACAAATGAATTGATTTCTTCCTCTAAACAACCATTTGAGTGCAGCTTCACTAATCATGAATGATCTCATTTTTCACAGGTTCTTGTTTCTAGTTCTGTCTTTCAGAAACAATTCCCACTTCAATTATGTAATTTGAAGCTCTTGGAATTGAATTTACCAAATGGGTATAATGGGAGGATTGATGTTATTTCCTACTTACTTAGGCATTCTCCAGATAAAGATCTTGTTGGAATGAAATTATGGGAGGTAACACCTTTCTTATTTATTGTTGTTATTATTCTTCATTTTTGTTTAATATGGCTATTATTTATTATTCTTCATTTTTTTATTATTTAAAATGCAGGATATTCTTGGCTTAGAAGGAAATCAAGAGAGCACCTATTTTATTGATCAACAACCACATGGAATAAAAGTGATGGCAAAAGGCAAATATCATATACAATTAAAAGTCAATTACCAACTTATACAGGGATGGAACTCCATGTATACTAAATTGTAATTGCTTGTTGTACTTGTATGAGGACAAACTCTACATTCATTTGGTCGAATAATTTGTATTTATTTTATTTCAATAATTTTATCAAATATTGTTCTAAAATATGAATATTATATCTCATTTAGAAATTATAATTTATCTCAAATTTTTTGTTTTATTTCAATTCAAAGTTTACTATGTCTGTTGTCATTATGTGGTAATTACAAAATAACCGAGTTCATGAGTTGGTAATGTTCAGAATATTAGTTAGAACAAATATAATTGAGAACTTATATCATATTAATGTAATAGCTTGACATTGAAAAAATTTATGATGATTTTAAAATTTATTTGATAATTTTTTAAAATTTATATGATAATTTTTTTTAAAATTTATATGATAAATTTAGACTTTGCTGGTCCAAAATACTCCTAAATTTATTTAATGTTTTCGTTACTAGAAAGAAAAAGAAAATATATCAGAATATATCAGTTTAAATCGTAGAAGCAATCAAGATACCGGGCTCAAGGCTAGATAAGAGGCTATTCCTCTTACCGTACTTCCCGACGGAAAAAAAACATATTTTGACCCCAAATTGATTGTGCTTGCATAACAAATTTTTTTATTTAAGTTTATTCTTTTTTTATTTCTTTTTATCATTTAAATTATTTTTTTCTTCTAAATTGATCTCTTTTATTCCACCACGATCAGAAGTCATTTTTTTTATTCAAAGTCACTCGTCCTAGAGAAGGCAATTTTTGCCTACTCAAAATTTTCAGTTCAATTTCAAGATCATTTGTTTTTCGATTTGAATATAGGCTCGGACATAAATGGTCTTCTTTAAATGTCCAAAATTCTTATCCAAACAAAAGGTCAAGATTTAATTATTTTCTACTTGCAATATTTAGAACTTCATTTCTTTCTTTAGGGAAGTAGAATGGTTCTTACAAGAAACCAAAAGGCAAAGTTGATGGTGAAAGGATTCAATTGGTTAAGTGCATTGCCAAATAGTCTTATTTATCAAATATTTTCATTTATTGAAACAAAACATATGGTTAAGACTTGTGTGTTATTCAAACGGTACCCATTTCTTTGGACTTTTTTAACCAATTTTCAATTCAGTGAAAAAGATTTCCCCAAATTACACCGTTTTCACAAATTTTATATTTTAGATTCTATTACGCATGGACAAATTACTGAAATATTTTCAAATATGTGTTGTCACAGAATCTACAACATTAATAATCAAGATTGGCCCCAAGTTTGGTCTCATCTCCCTTTTATTTGTCGGAGCCTATTTTTTTGTTACCCAATCATTGAAAATCTCACTTCTCCATGTGTTAATGAATTCCACTCTTTTAATTTTCCATCCTTACTGCACTATACCTAGATAATCCCATATTTGATCCAATGTGGATTTGCTTAACTTTTTTCTGCATGTCCAAATTAAAGAATCTGACTTTATACAGTTGGATGGAAATTAAAGTTAGTAATAAAATTAAACTCACCATATTTTTCATACATAATTTAAGGGTGAAAATTGTGTTGATGTCTGGAAAGATTTCACGGTTAAGGAAAAACGCCTTCTTTCGAGCATTTTATACTTAATCATATCATAATTACAACTTTGTACCATCACCTTTTTCAACCAACCACCTCATTCACATTTTATACTTAATCATATTATAGTTAGTACCATCACCTTTTTCAACCAACCACCTCATTCACATATTTAACAACCTGTTACCTCCTACCCTCATTTTAGCTAATAACCAATCTCATTTATATATTTATTTAATCGCTTTTAAATTTGCACATAACAAGATTTGAACATTATTCTTTATTATGCACTACGACCATTTTAACAATTATAATACTTAATATTAATATTGTTGATTCACGTTTATAATTATATATATATATATATAATAATAATAATATGACTAACAATTTAAAATAAATCACACAGCTCACAATAAAAAATCACAAAATCTTTTGTCCTGAGGACTTAATCCTTATCACTATTGTAAGAACTAAAAATCTACATATCCAATTTATAAATAATTATTTTAATAATTTTTAAATAAATAAATCAAAATAATTAACTCAAGTCAAAACATAATTAAACAATTAATTGAATTAATTATTGTGATAATTAAATCCTAAATTGATTAAGGATAATGGCCAATGAAAACAAATAAAATAATTTGAGATGAATGTTGCACCCATTTTATCTCATTAATTTTAGAAAATAGAAGGGAATTAAATAAATAATTTCAGATAAATGTTGTATCCATTTTATACCAAATAAATTATTTATTTAACCCAAAAATATACAAAATATAAATTATTTAGAAAAATATGTCATATTTATTTTTAATATTTTATATATTTGTAAGGATTTAAAAACAAGACCAAAGGTGAAAGAAAATCAATTTCAAATAAACATTTGGTTAAAATAAAAAATATATCAGTAATCGGGTGTAGCCAAAATCCAAAAGAAGCGTGGTAGTAGAAGCCACAACCTTTGGATAGGCATTGATATTTCATCAAATGCCTAAGAGCTACCCGGGTCGTCCGCTGCAACAGAGCAAAGGTTCGCTTGCAAAACACATGATTAACTAACACATGCCCCAACGTCATTAACTGAAGCATGACAGAACGTCCAACCACGTACAAAATACTAACGGAGCGTCCCACGCTCGAGTTTACGCCCGAAATGACGTCGTTTCACACCCGATTTGTCTTCTTCCTCACAATGATAAACATGATAAGAATGAATCCCATCTTTGATTTGTCAAAGATGGACTTCGTCGATAGTCCACCAAATTAGATGATTCGAAAGCTAAAATGATCACCATACCACGGTGATAATTTAGCATACGATCATACGTTTCATCATTGCCTGATCGGGCAAGTTGGATCAAGAAAAGCCAAAACTCGATTGATGACTTTTGACTAAATCCGATCCACTTGTTTCACAGACCGACTTTTGGAGACTATAAATACCACCTCGATCAATCTGAAGAGAGGGGATCACCTGTCAAGCCTCAAAATCGAAAATTTTCATAAATCCTCCATTAAATCTTAAAGCTTTTGGATTTTCGGAAATTCTGTGTAAAGCTTTATAGCTCGGATCCAGGCATCCCCAAAGCTTCCCTAAGGTCTAAGAAGTATTCTCCAATGCTTGGTAAGCTTCCAATCATCCTTTAATTCAACCTTCTTGTTTGAAGTTGAAATTTTTATCTTTTAGTTATCATAAGTTTGTATATTGTCTGGTTGTTGAATTTTGTGATTAAAAAATGATCCTAGGATCATTTATAAGCTTTTTGTTGAAGCTAAAACCGATAAATTGACCTAAAACAAAAATCCTAAATTTGAATTTGGAAAACCTTAAAATTAGGTTTTCTCTTTTGAGCTATTGCTCAAGAACAACGACCCAGAAGGCTTCCCAACACGTTTCTAATGATGTTGGGAACCTATTTGGATCATGTTTGATCAAAATCATTTTTTTTTAAAATGAAAATTTTAAGTTTTGAATTGGTTAAAACGAACATGTAGTGTTCTTGTTTTGGTCTCAATCAATCATTTGAAGCATACGGAATATATTAGCTAAATATATTCCTGAACACATGTTAAACGTATCAAAAACGTGTTAAACATGTAAAAAAACGTTATAAACGTGTCAAAACGTGTTAGAACGTGTTAAAACGTGTTAAATATACCAAAACTTGTTAAACGTGTTTGATGTGTGAAAAACGTTTTAAACATGTTCCAAACATGAAAAACGTGTTAAACGTACACAAAAATGCGTTAATCGTGTCAAAACGTGAAAACGTGTAAAAAAGTGTTAAACGTGTCAAAAATGTGAAAAATGTGTTAAACGTGCGAAAAACATATTAAACATGTTTGATGTGTCAAAAACGTGTTAAACGTATCAAAAACACGAAAACGTGTAAAAACGCGTTAAACGTGTCAAAACGTGAAAAACATGTCTAAACGTGTTAAACGTGCCAAAAATATGTTAAACGTGTTTCATGTGTGAAAAATATTTTAAACATGTCAAAAACATGAAAACGTGTTAAACGTGAAAAAAACGTATTAATCATGTCAAAAACATGTTAAACATTCTAAAAACATGATAAACGTGTTTAATATGTGAAAAACGTGTTAAACGTACCAAAAACATGAAAATGTGTGAAATGTGTCAAAAATGTGTTAAATGTGCCAGATATTTGAAATAATGTTAAACATGTCAAAATGCAAAAAACGTGCTAAAAAATGAAAAAAACATGTCAAACGTGTCAAAAATATAAAAAAAACGTGATAAACGTGTCAAAACATGAAAAACGTGTTAAATGTGTCAAAATGTGTTAAACGTGGCAAAAATGTGTTAAACGTGTTCAATATGTAAAAAACATGTCAAACGTGCCAAAAACGTGAAAACATGTTAAACATGTGAAAAATGTGTTAAACATGACATAAATGTGATAAACGTGTTTAATGTGTCAAAAACGTGTTAAACATGTTAAAAACGTGATAAGCGTGTTAAACTTACTCAACTAAAATAAATATCGATTTAATATTTTAACATCCTAAATTCCAAAAACTAATATCATCAATTCAAAACTTTGATAAAAAATATTAAAAAAAAATGGAATGGAATTACAATTCTGACCTAAAAATATTGGAATTGAGAACTATAAAATTACACTATATTAAATTCCATTGGAATTTTAATTATAATTCCAATTCCAATTCTTAATATTAAAGTGTCTAACAAACATAAAAAATAGAATTTGACCATTCAATTCCAATTCCAATTCCAATGCTAATTCCAATTTCAAGGGTTACCAAATACACTTAGTTATTTTTTGGAAATAAGAAATATTATTAAAAAAATAAAAGCTACTTGGGGGTATTCAGACGATAAAAATAATTCATATTAAATCTAAGCTAAATTTATCTAATGTAATCGAAATTATTTAACTAATTAATACGGATTGAATATAGATTGGATTAAATATAGTTTGGAGAATCTAAACTAAAAATATTTATATTATTTTTTTAAAGTGTTAATTTAAAATTATTCAATAATAATGTTTTTTAATTAAATTCATTTATTATATTTGTATTTAAATAATAAATGAAAAAGTGAATTAAGTATATTATATATATATATAAAAAATAGAGTTATAATTTAATTAAAGATTTTTTATTTACATTCATTTTTTTAGTATTATAAAAATATAAATATGTCACTGTTATTATCGGATGAGGAAGTAATCTATAACCAAAATTTGTTGGTTAGAGGAGAGAAACCTTAAATGGTAAGAAACAAAATAATTTTCCGCCCGAATTAAACTCTTTTCAAAATTAAACTAAATTTGAATTTAATTTCATTCGAATTTAAATTTAAACCAAAATAGTTAATCTAATTTGTATTTCGGAGTTCGAATTAATCCGTCAATACTCTCCTATAGGATAATTCAATTTATATTTTATTATCTAATTACTTAATTTTTGATTTATTTTATTGTTTAATGTTTAATATATTTAATTATAAAAATATTATTATTAAAAAATGTTATAATTTATTTTGTTTATTTATAATAGTATTTTTATTTTTCTAGGACCTCTAATTAAATAAAATTTGATAGTAAAATAATTGTATATAAAATAACAAATCTTGTTGACTAATTAATTTTAAATATATTATGTTGAGGTAAAATGTAATTTAAAAAAAAATTAAAAATTAATATATTTTTTATTTAGATATTTTGGATAATATAGATAATCTTAATCCAATCTGAATTTAAATCGATCCGATTTCAATCTAATCTGAATTAGTATATCGGATTCGAATTCCAATCCATGCTGACACAAACGCTACTTAAAATTAATTTCATGAAACCGCCCTATATTAAGTTTAACAATATTAAAGTAATTCATTGATATATCCGCCCCCTTCTGCAGATCTTATACATTTTACCATCATAAAAAGAATAATCTATATATATATATATTTTATTTTATACCTTTTTAGCTCGATACATGTATATATGTTTGTTTAATAATATGGTAGAAGATATTATTACAAGTGTTTTTAATATTTTTTAATTGGATGAAACAAAAGTGAAAAATGTTTCCAACTCAATAAAACTCTATTATTTCGACGCCATATAAGACTCGCATAAATAATCTTATTCTTTTAGCCTACTCGTTTTTTCTTCTTCATATTCTTATCTGACTGTCCCAAGTCTATTCTCCAAAATTATATCGATCACCAATCTTAAAGAAACCAAAATTTGGGCTGGAAATGAGTTAGGGTTTCAAAATTGTTCCTTACTTGATTTGGTCGACAAATCATTGAATCCATTCAGGACGGTAAGAACCTCTGTTATTTTAACTTATTTATAATAGCATATGAAGCTTTTTATTTTTCTTTTACTGTTTTGTTTGATTTTGTGTAGCTCGAACTAATTATCTGTAATGTTTTCATATAAAATTGTGTTGTAAGTTAATTGAACTTACAAATTCTTGTATGCTTGATTGTTAGGCAATAATTTGTGAATAAATTATACTTAACAAATTGATTATTGACTCTACATTATTATGTTGTTAGACTTCTTTTTGTTTTTGTTTTTTTAGGTTTTGCTATAGCTTAAACCCATCTTAGCTAGCAAATTTGGTGGTATGTGAATGTAACAAATCCCTCTTACTTGAAAACCAAAAGTGTAAGCACTTGTTCGATGGACACTGCAATACTTGTTGACCTATACATTAACTATTTAAGATTATCATGTCTTTCTCCATTTATAACTAATGGTTTTAATTGACTAGATGGTGAGTGTTTGTTTGTCCATAATGTACTTTGGGTGTAGTCACAAAATTGAGTGTGAAGATTCGAAGTCATGACCTTAAGAACATGAGTTTTTTTGATTTACCACTGAATTATGAATCTTTAATTATAGGACTATCATCTAACGAAAATTAAATTTGGCTAGTTTACATTTTGTAACTATTAATCTATATTTACATAGTTTCTATTTGCTAAATAACTATGTTCTTGAGATCTTGACTCGTGTTTTAGAACTCATATAATCAAGAACGACCATAAATAAAATTATCTGATCTTACACATGCAGGTCTTTGGAAAACAATAACTAAAGGTATTTGGAGGTGAATTCTACTTCTAAGCAGGAATGGACCGAATGGTGAAACGTATAAAAGAAGTTGAAACATGGGTCGACTAAGTGAATTGCCAAATGAGTTAATACATCGTATCTTTTCATTTTTAGATACTTTGTTAAAACTTGTGTCTTGTCCAAAAGATATCAATATCTTTGGCCTTCTCTTATCGTTTTCCAATTTGATGAAAACAACTACCTAACCTACAAAAAATTCACAAAATTTATCAAGGAGGTTCTATCTCGTCGTGATGGATCTAAAATCCATTCCTTTAGCCTTGAATCAAAGTTTTCAGTGGATTTTCATTTTCTGAAATATGTTTTAAGTTATGTTCTTCCGCATGAGCAACATCATCTAAAGATTTTTTTTTTTAATACGCTGGGTTCCGCTGCTCCTATAGAGTGCGACTAATCCCCGCGGGTTAAGTACATAGCCCGCAAACATACTTAACCAATTAACCAGGCGCAGAACTTGCCGCCTGACGGGCTCGAACCCAGTACCTCGTGGAGGCCCGGGGGATATCCACCTCTTGTTGCCACTAGGCTAGAAGAGGGGATCACTATGATTTGTTGGACACAATATTTGCTTACCAGTCGTATGAAACCCTCCATGTTTCATGTACTACTATTTATCCATGGTTCACTTGTAATTTTCCATTCATAACAAAACTATACCTAGAGACACCTCGTTTTTATGACCCATCCGACTCATTTGAACCTTTTTGCGGGATGTCCAAATCTGAAGGATCTGACTTTACACAATTGTGAGGTTAATAAGAAAATTATTGTTATTGAAGGTGAACATCTTGAGAAATTAGACATTTCTTTTCGCTCATGCCCTAGAGACTTTTTACTTGTAATCCAAGGTCCAAAACTGTATTCATTGAAATATATGGGAGAGGCTTTGGCTATGGTATCAGCTAATGTCCCAGCTATAGAAAAGGTTGATCTCAACTTCTTTAAATACAGGAGATTCTTGGTTCTAAAGGAACGCACAAGAAAACATATTTTATTGATCAAGAATCTCATAAAAGGATGGAATCATGAGTTCAATATATGGGAAAGGGAGTAAACTTTGAATGTTGTTTGAGGACAAGAGTCCTCATTTTATTTCGTCAAATGCATTTAGATTTCTTGTTTTTTTTTATTTTCATGTTAATTGACATATCTTTGAATGTTATTTAAGGCCCATAATATTCCTGATTACATTTGGTTGAAAGTTCTAATATTTATTGTTTATTTTCTTGTTAATTCACCTTTTTTATGCTAATATATTTTCTCCCTTTCATGTATAGTGCTCCCTTCTTTAGTAATGGTTTTTATTTGATTGGTTGATATTTGCATATAAACTCTAGCTATTTAATGGAATATCCTAGCTCACTTAAAATGATTAATCAATCAGTTTATTTGGTGCCTAAGTAGATGCACTTCTTTTCTTCTCAAAATTAGTTTATAATGAATAAATGGGCTTGACTTATTCTTCGGTTAAAATCTAAAGAGGCGGTTATTTTTGGGTCCAAATATAAAGTACGGTTTATTTGAAAATTAATTTTTTTTGAGTCACAAGTGATATATATAGCATGTGAGAAAAAATAATAATAGTTAGTGAAAACGACTAACAAAAAAGTTTCAAAATTATTAAAGCAAACAAACCCAAGAAGAATAAATTATGTAGGTGAGAAGAAAAAAACTCAATAAGTCTGTCAAATACTTTAAAGGCATATCTCCCAACTTCTCTCATTTCCCTCCATTATATCTGTCAAGTTATATTTTATTCAGTTCAATTGTCGAGAATTTGATTCGTCAGCAACTTGTTCAAATTCACCAAAATACTATTGGTTAGTGAGAGAAAAGTTTCGCATGTGTTAAAGGTTAAGATCATTCAAAGTAATCTGTGAATCGAATTTCTTAGCATTTCATTGCAATTCATTGTGCGTTAGAGTTGAGTTTTCTCTTAGTTCAGGCTATTTGAAACCATTGTTGATTTCTAGACATTTAAGAATGTCTATTTTTATCGGTCTCGGCTTTCAATATGTGTACAACTTTGACTTTTCGAGATTTCTAATAACCAAATGACAGTTAGAAAATGTCATAGCAATTCTAGCAAATTTGAAAATTATTGACATTTGTTGAAGTTTGTTTGAAACTACTGTTATTTTCTTTGTTTTAGCATTTCAGTTTTAGTTTGTGGTATAGTGAATGGTTTCTAGGAGAGTTTCTAGTAAATCATGTCCATGTATTTCCCTATTTTTAACTCCACTAACTAGTCATTTGGTTCTATTTAAATGATTTCAGCTTAGCTTAATGAAATAAAAATATTTTCCTTCCATCTCCTCTTCTACTTAAAAAGGGCATTCTTAGTTTGAAATAACTAACAAATCAGTATAAGAACAATCTTCTTGAGGGACCTGTGAGTGATAGAAATCCACCAAGATATCTATCTTTTTTCATGGATTCAAATATACCTTTACATCTGTAGGGTAACAATTACCATGTCTGGACTGCTTGAGTGGAGGCTCATCTGGAGGCAAATGATCTATAGAAAGTTGTTGAAGAGGAGTATGAAGTGCCGGATTTATAAGCGAACCCAACACTTAAAGAATCATAAAGTGAAGAAGACAAGGAATACTATATTTGTTGTTGTGTCAACTGAAATTTTTATTAGGGTAATAACCTTAAAGTCAGCATTTAATGTCTGTAATTTTCTCAAAGAAGAGTATGAAGGAAATGAAAAGGTTAAAGGGATGCATGTTCTAAATTTAATTAGGAATTTCGTGATGGTGAAGATGAAGAATTCAGAGACCATCAAGGAGTACTCTAATAGATTACTCACAATTGTAACAAGGTAAGATTGCTTGACACTGAATTTCACGATTCTAGATTGGTTCAAAAGGTGTTGGTAATTGTTTCTAAAAGGTTTAAGACTACTATTTCCTCACTAGAGAATACTAAGGCCTTGTCAAAAATCAGTCTTGCGGATATCTTGAGTGCCTTCCAGACACAAGAACGTAGAACATTGATGAAAAATAAGAGGTTTGTAGAAGGATCATTATCAGCAAAAGTGCAATCAAGCCAAAGTGAAAAAGGGAAAAGAACTAAAAATGTAAGAAAGAAATTACATGTTCAAATTCTCCAAGAACAAGTAGAGGTTCTAAACTATATTTTCCTCCATGTAAATACTATGAGAAGAAGGGTCATGCATCTTTTAGATGTTGGAGAAGGCTATATGTGCAGTGTGAAAAGTCTCATATGATGAGGCATCCCTAGAAGATTTGTAAAACTAATTTGTAGTAGAAGGATGTGACTCAACTGAACCTTCAACAATGAAATGTGGCTCAAATTGCAAATCAGGAGAAGCAGTCTTTGTGGCAACTTGTTTTTACAACAAATAGCTCAAGTAATAATTGGCTTGTGGATATTGGCAACACAAACCACATGACATTTGATTGAGGCCTCTTCAAAGAACTAGACACATTATTCAACTTCAAAGTCAAAATTGGCAATGGAGAGTACCTCGTAGTTAAAGGAAAATAGACAATGGCGGTAGCAATTTCTCATGTAATAAGTTAATTAAAGATATTTTATTTGTGCTCGATATCAATCAAAATTTATTAAGTGTTGGTCAGCTACTCGAAAGACGCTTAAAGGTGATCTTTAAGGGCAAAAAGTGTCTAATCAAAGATACAGATGTGGTGAATGTGTTCAAAGTCAGCTTGAATGAAAGAAGTATTGAACTAGATCCACTAAATGAGGAGCAAGCAGCCTATTCAACTACAATGTCTAAAACTGAGATTTGGCATATGAGGCTAGGTCATTTTCATCATAATGCAGTGCTGAATTTGTAGAAGAAAGTGTTTGTAAAGGGGCTGCCTAATTTAAAAGTTAACTTGATAGAATTCAAGGCTTGTCAATTAGGGAAGAAATTAAGACTTTCATACAAGAAAGCAACCTAGAGAGAAACTGAGAGGCTAAAATTGATCCACACGGACTTAGTTGGGCCTCATAGAACTCCTTCATAAATGAGAGTAAGTATTACATAGTTTTCAAGTCTAAAGTTGATGGTGTGTTTTTGAGATTAAAATAGTAGATAGAAGCTCAAAGTGGCTGCAAGATTCAGGACTTGAGGTCTTATAATGGCGAAGAGTATACTTTAGAACAATTCAATTAGTTATGTATGAAACTAGGATTCAACACTAACTAACATCCCCATACACTCCTCATCATAATGGAGTGAGTGAGGAAGAAACACACCATCATAGAGATGGCAAGGTGTATGCTTCATAAGAAAGACTTGCCAAAGGAATATTGGAAAAATTATGCAAACACTACATTATTTTTATTCAACAGGCTACCAACTAAGACTGTAGAAAAAAGGACACCCTTTAAAGCATGATAGGAAGGACAACCTCTAAGCCTGCAGATTATTGTAAAGCTAAAAGGAATCCAAAATGGAGAGTTACAATTAAAGAAGAGATCACTAAGATCGAGAATAATCATACTTGAAAGCTTGTAAAAAGGCTAAAGGAAAAAAATATGATAGGATTAAGTGGGTGTTCAAAGCTAAGATGAATGCAAATGGCTCTATTAGGAAGAATAAAGAAAGACTTGTTGTTAAAGGGTATGCTCAGATCTTTGATGTTGATTTTTGTGAGATATACTCTTATAGCTAAATTAGACACCATTAGAATGCTACTTTCATTGGCTGCTCAAAAGGGTTTGAAAGTGTACCAGTTAGATGTTAAATGTTCATTTATGAATGGAGTCCTTGAAGATGAGATTTATATTGAGAAACATGAAGGGTTTGTTGTGAAAGGACATGAAGATGAAGTTTACATACTCAATAAATCCTTATATGGGGTTAGTTAACCCTAATATGATATCATCAACATAGACTTGAACAAGCAAGATATGAGTGTCTTTAACAAATCTAAACAAAGCTTTATCTATTGTGTCAATTACAAAATAATGATCAAATAAAACCTTTGTTAAAGTGTCATACCAAGCACTAAGAGTTTGCTTAAGACCATATAAAGCTTTGTCAAGTTTAAAAACATGATTTGATAACTAAGGAGTGATCTTGAAAGTCAGTCGATTGTTCAACATACACATCCTCATTTAAAAATGCACTTTTCATATCCATTTGATAAAATTTAATGTTTTTAAAAGATGCATAAGCTAGGAAGATTCTGATTACTTCAAGTCTAGCAATAGTGGCGAATAACTCCTCAAAGTCAATTCCTTCCTTCTATCTATAGCCTTGAGCTACCAATCGAGCTTTATTTCTCACAACCAAACCATCTTCACTAAGCTTGTTTCGAAAAACTCATCTGGTTCCAATAACTGATTGATTAGTCGGCCTTGGAGTTAAATGCCACACTTTATTTCTTTCAAATTGATTCAACTCCTCTTGCATGGAATTAATCTAATCTTGATCAAGTAGTGCTTCATTGATTTTCTTTGGCTCAGAGTTAGAAATAAAGACAGAGTTTTCCATTTTATCCATTAATTGGTTTCTGGTCCTAAGAGGAGCATTATGATTACAAATTATTAATTCAGATGGATGATTTATGTTCCATTTGAAGCTTGGTCCCAGAGGATCAGACGGCCTCGCGACGTCCGAACTGTCAATCATTTGTTGACTTGTAGTTTGGACGTCTGGTTACTCTCAACCGGATCAGCCATCTAATCAGACGAGTAAATCCTGTTGACTGGAGCTTCATCATCACTATCAAATTCAAAACTTGTCGCTTCTAATCTGTTAGCAATTTTAATGAATTCGTTAGAATTATTTTTAACAGATTCATCACAAACAACATGATAGGACTCTTCAACAGTTAATGTTCGATTATTAAACACTCAATAAGCTTTACTAACTGAGGAGTAGCCTAGCATGATTTCAACATCTTCTTTAGCATCAAAAGTAGTCAAATGATTTTTCCCATTGTTGTGAATAAAACACTTACACACGAAAATCCAAAAGCATGAAACATTAGGTATTCTTCCATAAAAGAGTTCATAGGGTGTTTTACTAAAGAGGTTTATTAATCATTGACCTATTTTTAGTATAGCAAGCTGTGTTTATGGATTCTTTCCATAGATTTTGAGAAACACCTAAGTCGGTAAGCATATATATCTCGCTGCTTCCTTTAGTGTTCTGACTTTCCTCTCACCAACACCGTTTTGCTGTGGAGTTCTAGCATTAGACAACTCGTGTCTAATACCAGACTCCTCAAGGTAAGAAAATAGGCATCTATTGGTGAATTCGGTTCCCGGTCACTTCTAATTTTGATGATGCTTAAAGATTTTTCATTTTGAAGTCTTCTAAGGATCTTTATCAAATTCTCAGCAGTTTGATCCTTAGAAGGTAAGAAAATAACCCAAGTAAATCTTGAAAAATCATCAATTATGACCATAGTCAATCTCATTCCTCCCAAGCTTTTTACTGAAATTTGACCGAACAGGTCCATGTGCAATAGTTTCAGGCATCGGTTGGATTGAGATTTCTCCTACTCTTAAAATTTGATCTAACATGTTTTCCTAGTTGGCAAGTAGGACAGACTTGTCATTTAAAAACTTCAATTTAGGTAACTAGAAACTAAATCATGTGAACAAATGTTATTAATAGTTTTAAAATTAAGATGATTTAATATCTTATGACATAGCCAGTTTTGATCATTTTGGCTATCATGCATACGGGATTAGATATCTTATATTTTCAGTTTATTTTATAAGAATTTTCTACTCTACTTCCGATCAGCAGGGTGTTACATTGTTGATCCTTAGCCAGACTTTAAACTTGTTGAGAATAATTCATGAGTTGCAGCTAATTATTCCAATTCAGCTCCATTCTTGGGATTCTACTCCTCTCTGTTACTCCTTGTATCTCCAGTTCTTCACAACAAGTGCGTATTGCTAAAACGTACAACAAGTCATTGTAAATAAATGCTCCTAAAGAAAATAAGTAGCCATATTTGAAATGGAAGAAACCATTTGTGTTAGTCAAAATTCAACTTCAATTCAAACATATCATCACACTTTATCTTTATCTTTTTTCAAATGGGCCAATCTTTAACATATTTGTGTCGTAAATATAACAATGATTAAATATGCAGAATTCTTTACTATCAATAAACTGTCTTCTCCTCCTAAAGTTATGTTGTAATCTTTTCATGTCTTTATGTGAACCTCAGTTCTGTTGGACCTTAGTGTGTATGTTTACAGTAATGATGTTTGAATACTCCCATGTAAATTCATGCAGGTGTTTTTTTGCCTGTTGCATTTAGGATATTTTATAAGCTTGGATGTGACATAACTCGTAACCATATTAGCAACACATTTTTGGATGGATACAATACGCTTATTGTTAAAATTGTTGAATTTAATGTCTTCTGGATACAATTTCTTATGACTGTAGACTTTTATTATTTCCAGTCTTACCTTGTCAACTCACAATTTGTACTCCATGTTAGGCAAAAAGGAACTCCTTGAAACATATATCTGATTCAGTTAATTTGATTCTTAGTATAGTGATGAAATTCCTTCTCAGATATGTTGTCAAAGTGCTGCAACAATATGACATATTCCTTCTCAGTTAATTTGATTCTTAGCATATGGCACAAAATTGATAAAGATACACCCGTTGAATATGCTGCAACAATAACTATAAATCCCTTAACTGCATTAAGGATGCTTCAGGATTTAGTCATTTCTTCAAACTATCATCCACTATACATGATTCTTTCCCCTCAATAAACCTTATTTCCCCTTGACAGGAGATTCTATTGTTCAAAATGGAGCCACAAGCATTGTGGGGCAATGTGTCATTCAAATTGCTCGTATCCAAGGAATTCATAGTGTCAATATTATACGGGACAGGTAATATAGGAGATTCCACAATTCAACTTCCTCATATTCAGGTCATATCATCAACATTACAAGAGATGCACATTGATTTATCATCCATTTCGTATCTATATACTAAAGGCTTGGTTTTATCTTTGAAATCAAGACCTGGATTTTGCAGCATAATTCTACTGGTGTATGGCAATAGCTTTCATTTTTCCTTGGTTGATCCTCCCCACGATCTTTTCGTCAACTATGTTATATGACAGGAACTAGATAACTAGGTTAATTATATTCTGCTGAGATCCTTCTGTATTTTATTTTTTTCCATACATAACACTGATTCATTGTCATTGCATTGTGGGATTTGTTCTCTTAATCCCATTATAAACCAAAGCTGACATATAAATAAGATATACAAAATCTAATTTGTCAATGTCCAAAAGAAATCGATCAGGGATATTTTTTTCTCTGAAAATCCTCTGTATTAGGTACTAGCTCCAACTCTACATGGATTAACTAAAAAAATTCATTAAATTTATTTATTGTATAAGCACTTGCATCTCCTTGTTTGCAATCATGTATTGGGAACATCTTAAATCCCTTTAAATTGGTATAAGCAATAGAAGGTCCTGTAACGATGTCATTAATTATCTTTAATCTGTTCTATCAGGGCTGGGTCTGATCTAGTTAAAGAAACTTGGAGCTAATGCTGTGTTCACTGAGAGTGAACTGGATGTAAAGAATGTTAAAGCTCTCTTGGTAATCAAATATTTTCAGTTATTGTCTGTTCTATAAGTATTTTTTGACTCCAATGACTAGCCTTTTGTGTTTCGTGTCCTCATTTGACATTTTTGTTTCATTTATGTGATAGAATAACATACCTGAACCTTCTCTTGGATTCAACTGTATAGGAAGTACTGCAGCTAGTTTGGTCTCTAATTCTTTAGAAAATTTTGATAAAATATATGCATCATCATGCCATTGACTGTTGGGCTCATTTTTTTCATTCTTATCTTTAATAACTTTTAAGTTATTTTTTTTACTGTTGGCTTGGATTAGAGTTGGGCTCATTTTATGACTATTTTACTCAATTCCCCCCATGCCCAATAAATACTTTATTGTTTACACTATAATCGACAATTACTAACCGTTTTTATTTTTTATGTTGCGGGATGGAATTGGTTCCTTTCAGCGATTTCTCCACTGCATTAGAGAAGACACTTGGAAAACATGGAAGTCAGCCTAAGGAAGTGATGAAATTTCTAATGAATGCATTTAGTTCCCAAACAGAAAAAGTTTTACAAAAAAAGAAAGGAAAAGGGTTTGTTTTGACTCTTTGGAATTAGAATCTGTTTGATGAAGTACTATAAACAGGGTTCTATTATTGTGCCCGTGGTTTGCATGCTTTAATCGAATGGGCATTTGCAAACCAATGTATATTTGGTTAGGTTACAAGTTCCACATATAGTGTAATTTTCAATCCTATGAGAATTTGGCCAATTGAACGGGTGGTTTGACTGATGGTTGATCGGGATGTTATTTATAAATCTTGTCCCCAAATACTAAAATTGTTATAATGAATCTAATTTTAAGTT